>NC_052344.1:22850535-22891463 GCF_016432855.1 Salvelinus namaycush | reverse complement strand
AAGTTGGAGGTAGGGGGAGGGTGAGGGGGAGGGAGGGAGAGGGAGGGAGGGGGGGTGAGAGGGAGAGAGGGAGGGAGGGGGAGGTAAAGGGGGGTGAGAGGGAGAGAGATTCTGTCAGACTTTGTCTCTGACAGTTTATCTCAGTGAGACAAAAATAATGGTGTTGCAAAAAAAAGTCCAGTTGCCAAGACAACACATACAAACTCCATCTAGACACTGTTGCCTTAGAGCCACACATAAAACTATACATAACTCGGGCTAAACCAGCACCATGGGTAACTCCACAAAGCTGTGAACCTCTGAGAGACGAGGCAAGAAGGGCCTAAAACGCCATCAAAAGGAACATCAAATTCGACATACCAGTATAGGATTTGGCTAAAATACTTGAATCATATATAGAACCCATTCCTTTATGTTGTGAGGTCTCGGGTCCGCCTACCAACCGATAATTCACAAAAGGGACAAACCCAAATTGAGACTCTGCAGCAGGAATTCTGCAAAAACACTCCTCGTGTACAACGGTAAAACACAAATAATGCACGCAGAGCAGAATTAGGCCGATACCACGCTAATTATAAACACCAGAAAAGACCCGTGAAATTCTACAACCACCTAAAAGGAAGCGATTCCCAAACCTTCCGTAACAAAGACATCACATACAGAGAAAAATGACTGGAGAAAGGAGTCCCTAAGCAAGCTGGCCTGGGCTCTGTTCACAAACACAAACAAACCGAGAGAGCCCCAGAACAGCAACACAATTAGACCCAACCAAACTATGAGAAAACAAAAAGATAATTACTTGACACATTGGAAAGAAATTAACAAAAAAAACAGAGCAAACTAGAATGTATTTGGCCCGAAACCGAGAGTACACAGTGGCAGAATACCTGACCACTGTGACTGCCCCAAAATTAAGGAAAGCTTTGACTATGTACAGACTCAGTGAGCATAGCCTTGCTATTGAGAAAGGCCGCCGTAGGCAGACATGGCTCTCAAGAGAAGACAGGCTAAGTGCACACGTTCCACAAAATGAGGTGGAAACTGAGCTGCACTTCCTAACCTCCTGCCCAATGTATGACCATATTAGAGACACAATTTCCTCAGATACACAGATCAACAATAATTCGAAAACAAACCAATTTTGATGAGAACTCCCATATCTACTGGGTGAAATACCACAGTGTTCCATCACAGCAGCAAGATTTGTGACCTGTTGCCACAAGAAAAGGGCAACCAGTGAAGAACAAACACCATTGTAAATACAACCCATATTTATGTTTATTTATTTCCCCTTTTGTACTTTAACTATTTGCACATTGTTACAACACTGTATATATACATAATATGACATTTGTAATGTCTTTATTCTTTTAAAACTTTTGTGGGTGGACATTTTCAATTTTTGAGAGGGAGAGAGAGAGTGATGAGTGAATGAGAGGATTCTTTTATTTATTTAACCTTTATTTAACTAGTCAAGTCATTTTAAGAACAAATTCTTATTTACAACGACTGCCTACCACGCCGCCAACTCCAACGACGCTGGGCCAATTGTGCGCCGCCTCTATGGGACTCCCAATCACGGCCGGTTGTGATACAGCCTGGAATCGAACCAGGGTCTGTAGTGACGCCTCTAGCACTGAGATGCAGTGTCTTAGATCGCTGCGCCACTCGGGAGGATGAAGTGCTGTCAGGCTGGTCTTTCCTCTGCCAGGCTGGTCTTTCCTCTGCCAGGCTGGTCTTTCCTCTGCCAGGCTGGTCCTTCCTCTGCCAGGCTGGTCCTTCCTCTGCCAGGCTGGTCCTTCCTCTGCCAGGCTGGTCTTTCCTCTAGAGGCTAGTCTTTCCTCTGCCATGTGGTCTTTCTGCCAGGCGGTCTTTGCAGGCTGCGTCTTTCCTCTGCAGCTGGGTCTTTCCTCTGCCAGGCTGGTCTTGTCCTCTGCAGGCTGTCTCTTTCCCCTCTTCACCTCTTTCTCCTGCCAGGCTGGTCTTTCCTCTGCCAGGCTGGTCTTTCCTCTGCCAGGCTGGTCTTTCCTCTGCCAGGCTGGTCCTTCCTCTGCCAGGCTGGTCCTTCCTCTGCCAGGCTGGTCCTTCCTCTGCCAGGCTGGTCTTTCCTCTGCCAGGCTAGTCTTTCCTCTGCCAGGCTGGTCTTTCCTCTGTCAGGCTGGTCTTTCCTCTGCCAGGCTGGTCTTTCCTCTGCCAGGTTGGTCTTTCCTCTGCCAGGCTGGTCTTTCCTCTGCCAGGCTGGTCTTTCCTCTGCCAGGCTGGTCTTTCCTCTGCCAGGCTGGTCTTTCCTCTGCCAGGCTGGTCTTTCCTCTGCCAGGCTGGTCCTTCCTCTGCCAGGCTGGTCTTTCCTCTGCCAGCCTCTGGGTTAGGCTTTCCTTTCTCTGGCCATCTCTCTCTTTCACTTTCTCTCTCTTTCACTTTCTCTCTCTTTCTTTCTTTCTCTCTCTGTCTCCCGCTCTCTCTTTCTCTCTCACTTTCTCTCTCTCTCTTTCTCTCTTTCTCTCTCTCTCTTTCTCTCTCTCTCTCTCTCTCTCTCTCTGTCTCTCTCTTTCCCTCTCTCTCTGTCTCTCTCTGTCTCTCTCTCTTTCTTTCTCTCTCTCTCTCTACATGTCACTAGTAAGAAGCTCTGGTTCGCTCTGTGAATGAATCTGGGTAAAGAATCCCAGGCTTCTGACGAGGGAGGGGCTGAAAAGCAATTATCTAATTTCAATGAGATCCTTTTTCCTCCTCCTGTCTTCCGTCACTCTCTCTCCCTTTCTTTTCACCACTCTCTCTCCTTTTCTTTTCACCACTCTCTCTCCCTTTCTTTTCACCACTCTCTCTCCCTTTCTTTTCACCACTCTCTCTCCCTTTCTTTTCACCACTCTCTCCTTCTCCAAAGATCTTCTGTCTAAATGCCTCCAGTGCCCTAGAACAGGTCTCACACTCACTCCCCTTATGTCCCAAACGGCACCCTATAGAGTGCACTATACTGTCTAAGGAATAGGGTGTCATTGGGTCGTGGTCTAAAGTAGTGCACTATATAGGGAATAGGGTGTCATTGGGTCCTGGTCTAAAGTAGTGCACTATATATAGGGAATAGGGTGTCATTGGGTCCTGGTCTAAAGTAGTGCACTATATATAGGAAATAGGATGTCATTTGGGACGCACCCTCCGCATCTGCACCCCTACATTAGAGCTCCGTCAGTCCCGCTGGTGATTAGATTGATTTGTCTTAATTAATTACAAATGAAACTGAAGATTTAAAAAAAGCTGAGAGAGAGACGACTTCATGTCTTCACAAATGCAAACACACACTTCGAAGAGAGGAGATGCCAGAGAGTCATGTTGACAAAGTGTGTGTGTGCGTTTGTTTGTTTGCGTGTCTGGAGGGAAGAGTGGATTTAATCTGATCACTGGTGTGAATTCGGAGTCTGGAGGAAGAGGGGAAATGGGTTCATGTGAGATTTATGTGTTCAGCACACATGCACTTGAGTGTGTTGAGGCTGGCTGGCTGGCTGGCTGGCTGGCTGGCTGGCTGGCTGGCTGGCTGGCTGGCTGGCTGGCTGACTGACTGACTGACTGACTGACTGACTGACTGACTGACTGACTGACTGACTGACTGGCTGACTGGCTGGCTGGGCTGAGTGCCTGCTTGTCTCTGACCAGAGTGATGCTACTCTGTCTGACTGGGACCAGGACGTTGGTTCTGACCAGAGTGCTGCTACTCTGTCTGACTGGGACCAGGGTGTTGGTTCTGACCAGAGTGCTGCTACTCTGTCTGACTGGGACCAGAGCGTTGGTTCTGACCAGAGTGATGCTACTCTGTCTGACTGGGACCAGGACGTTGGTTCTGACCAGAGTGATGCTACTCTGTCTGACTGGGACCAGGGTGTTGGTTCTGACCAGAGTGCTGCTACTCTGTCTGGCTGGGACCAGGACGTTGGTTCTGACCAGAGTGATGCTACTCTGTCTGACTGGGACCAGGACGTTGGTTCTGACCAGAGTGCTGCTACTCTGTCTGGCTGGGACCAGGACGTTGGTTCTGACCAGAGTGATGCTACTCTGTCTGACTGGGACCAGGACGTTGGTTCTGACCAGAGTGATGCTACTCTGTCTGACTGGGACCAGGGTGTTGGTTCTGACCAGAGTGCTGCTACTCTGTCTGGCTGGGACCAGGACGTTGGTTCTGACCAGAGTGATGCTACTCTGTCTGGCTGGGACCAGGACGTTGGTTCTGACCAGAGTGATGCTACTCTGTCTGACTGGGACCAGGACGTTGGTTCTGACCAGAGTGATGCTACTCTGTCTGACTGGGACCAGGGTGTTGGTTCTGACCAGAGTGATGCTACTCTGTCTGGCTGGGACCAGGGTAGTTTGTCTCTCCTGTTGTGGCCCAGTAGCAAACTGCTGCACGACCTGCTCTCAAGTGGGATTGGACGGCTGGAACAGAGGGTGACATGATGTGTTTGGAGTGTTGTATTGAGAGAAAAACGGCAGGTGACTTGCCCTGGTATTAATGGTGGTTATGTTTAGTCGATGTTAATAGTCTTGCCCAGGTGACTCTACCTCATAGTATACATAGTAGGTTTATGTTAATAGTTCTGATGTTAGGTCTGCCAGGTGACTCTCCCTCTATAGTCATACATAGTGTTCTATGTTAATAGTTTCACGTTAATATGCGCAGGTCACTCTCCCCATCAGTAGTTCTAGTTAATAGTCTATGTAGGTCTGCCAGGTGACTCTCCCCTCTATAGTATACATAGTAGTTCTATGTTAATAGTTCTATGTTAATATGTCTGCCAGGTGACTCTCCCCTCTATAGTATACATAGTAGTTCTATGTTAATAGTTCTATGTTAATATGTCTGCCAGGTGACTCTCCCCTCTGTGGTATACATGGTAGTTCTATGTTAATAGTTTGGTTAATAGTCATGTTAACATGTCTGCCAGGTGACTCTCCCCTCTGTAGTATACTGGTCACCTGTCATCTCTGTCCTGACCCACGTCCTCTCATCTCTACCTGTTCACCTATCATCTCTGTCCTGACCCACGTCCTCTCATCTCTACCTGTTCACCTATCATCTCTGTCCTGACCCACGTCCTCTCATCTCTACCTGTTCACCTATCATCTCTGTCCTAACCCACGTCCTCTCATCTCTACCTGTTCACCTATCATCTCTGTCCTGACCACGTCGGTCATCTCTACTGTCACTACATCTTGTCCTGACCCACGTCCTCTCATCTCTACCTGTTCATCTATCATCTCTGTCCCTAACCCATGTCCTCTCATTTTGTAATCTGTACAGTCGACACACACACACACACACACACACACACACACACACACACACACACACACACACACACACACACACACACACACACACACACACACACACACACACAGAGAGTAGCCCTTCACCTTGTAACGTCCTCACTCTCACTGTCTGCCGTTAATCCCGGTCAGTTTAGTGTCTTCTTCAGTCTCCTGACGTCCGTTATCGGTAGCTCAGTGTTTCTCAATCCCTGACGTCCGTATCCCGTCACTCAGTGTGTTCTACAGTCTCCTGACGTCCGTTAACCCATTAGCTCAGTGTTTCTCAGTCTCCTGACGTCCGTTAATCCCAGTTAGCTCAGTGTGTTCTTCAGTCTCTTGACGTCCGTTAATCCCAGTCGGCTCAGTGTGTTCTTCAGTCTCCTGACGTCCGTTAATCCCAGTTAGCTCAGTGTGTTCTTCAGTCTCTTGACGTCCGTTAATCCCAGTTCAGCTCAGTGTGTTCTTCAGTCTCTTGACGTCCGTTAATCCCAGTTCAACTCAGTGTGTTCTTCAGTCTCCTGACGTCCGTTAATCCCAGTTAGCTCAGTGTGTTCTTCAGTCTCCTGACGTCCGTTAATCCCAGTTAGCTCAGTGTGTTCTTCAGTCTCCTCGACGTACCGTTAGCACGTTCCGTTAATCAGTTACCAGGTGTTCTTCATCTCTGCGTCCGTTAATCCCAGTCACTCAGTGTGTTTCAGTCTCTGCGTCGTTAATCCAGCTAACTCAGTGTGTTCTTCAGTCTCCTGACGTCCGTTAATCCCAGTTAGCTCAGTGTGTTCTTCAGTCTCCTGACGTCCGTTAATCCCAGTCAGCTCAGTGTGTTCTTCAGTCTCCTGACGTCCGTTAATCCCAGTTAGCTCAGTGTGTTCTTCAGTCTCCTGACGTCCGTTAATCCCAGTCAGCTCAATGTGTTCTTCAGTCTCCTGACGTCCGTTAATCCCAGTTAGCTCAGTGTGTTCTTCAGTCTCCTTACGTCCGTTAGTCCTGTTGTTAAACAGCTTCCTGTTTTACATGCTTTTCTTCCTGTCCTAGTCTGAGGATAACAGGTCTTCTATATAACTCAGTGTCTGCTTCCAAATGACACCCTATTCTCTATATATTGCGCCTCTTGGCTCTGGTCAAAAGTAGTGCACTATATAGGGAATAGGGTGCCATTTGGAGCAGACACTGAGTTATATAGAAGACCTGTTATCCTCAGACTAGGACAGGAAGAAAAGCATGTAAAACAGGAAGCTGTTTAACAACAGGACTAACGGACGTAAGGAGACTGAAGAACACACTGAGCTAACTGGGATTAACGGACGTCAGGAGACTGAAGAACACACTGAGCTGACTGGGATTAACGGACGTCAGGAGACTGAAGAACACACTGAGCTAACTGGGATTAACGGACGTCAGGAGACTGAAGAACACACTGAGCTGACTGATTACGGACGTCAGGAGAACTGAAGAAACACACTGACTAACTGGGATTAACGGACGTCAGGAGACTGAATGAACACCGAGTTGAACTGGGATTAACGGTACGGTTCAAGAGACTGAAGAAACACACTGAGTTGAACTGGATTAACGGGACGCAAGAGATGAAGAAAACAATGAGGCTACTGGGATAACGGCCGTAAAGAGATGCCAAGAACACATTTGAGCTGACTGGATTAACGGAACGTAGGAGGACTGAAGAACACACTGAGCTAACTGGGATATAACGGACGTCAGGAGACTGAAGAACCCCGGAGCTAACTGGGATAACGGCGTCAGGAGACTAGAAGAACACACTGAGTTGAACTCTTTAATCTCTTCGCGGATTAACGGACGTCAAGAGACTGAAGAACACACTGAGCTGAACTGGGATTAACGGACGTCAAGAGACTGAAGAACACACTGAGCTAACTGGGATTAACGGACGTCAGGAGACTGAAGAACACACTGAGCCAACTGGGATTAACGGGACGTTCAAGAGAACTGAAGAACACTGAGCTAACTGGGATTAACGGACGTCAGGAGACTGAAGAACACACTGAGCTAACTGGGATTAACGGACGTCAGGAGACTGAAGAACACACTGAGTTGACCGGGATTAACGGACGTCAGGTGATTGAAGAACACACTGAGCTAACCGGAATTAACGGACGTCAGGAGACTGAAGAAGACACTAAACTGACCGGGATTAACGGCAGACAGTGAGAGTGAGGACGTTACAAGGTGAAGGGCTACTCTCTGGGGTGGGTTTGTGTGGTGTGTGTGGTTTGTGGTGGCGTGTGTGTGTGTGTGTTGGCTGTGTGGGGTGTGTGTGTGTGTGTCGACTGTACAGATTACAAAATGAGAGGACATGGGTTAGGGACAGAGATGATAGATGAACAGGTAGAGATGAGAGGACGTGGGTCAGGACAGAGATGATAGGTGAACAGGTAGAGATGACAGGACGTGGGTTAGGACAGAGATGATAGGTGAACAGGTAGAGATGAGAGAGTGGGTTAGGACAGAGAGGATAGGTTGAACAGGGTTAGGATGAGAGGAAGTGGGTCAGGACAGAGATGATAGGTGAACAGGTAGAGATGAGAGACGTGGGTCAGGACAGAGATGATAGGTGAACAGGTAGAGATGAGAGGACGTGGGTCAGGACAGAGATGACAGGTGACCAGTATACTACAGAGGGGAGAGTCACCTGGCAGACATGTTAACATAGAACTATTAACACAGAACTATTAACATAGAACTACCATGTATACCACAGAGGGGAGAGTCACCTGGCAGACATATTAACATAGAACTATTAACATAGAACTACTATGTATACTATAGAGGGGAGAGTGACCTGGCAGACATATTAAACATAGTAGAAACTATTAACATAGAACTCTATGTATACTATAGAGGGGAGAGTCACCTGGCAGACATATTAACATAGAACTATTAACATAGAACTACCATGTATACTACAGAGGGGAGAGTGACCTGGCAGACATATTAACGTAGAACTATTAACATAGAACTACTATGTATACTATAGAGGGGAGAGTCACCTGGCAGACCTATTAACATAGAACTATTAACATAGAACTACTATGTATACTATAGAGGGGAGAGTCACCTGGCAGACCTATTAACATAGAACTATTAACATAGAACCACCATGTATACTACAGAGGGGAGAGTCACCTGCCGTTTTTCTCTCAATACAACACTCCAAACACATCATGTCACCCTCTGTTCCAGCCGTCCAATCCCACTTGAGAGCAGGTCGTGCAGCAGTTTGCTACTGGGCCACAACAGGAGAGGACCAAAATACCTGTCCCAGCCGACAGAGTAGCAATCACTCTGTTCAGAACCAACACCTGTCCCAGTCAGACAGAGTAGCATCACTCTGGTCAGAACAAAACGTTCCCGGTCCCAGTCAGACAGAGTAAGCATCATCTGGTCAGAACCAAGTCCTGGTTTCCAGCCAAGACCAGAGTAGCATCACTTGGTCAGAACCAAGTCCTTGGTCCCAGCCAGACAGAGTAGCAGCACTCTGGTCAGAACCAACACCCTGGTCCCACAGTCAGACAGAGTAGCATCACCTGGGTCAGAAACAAAGTCCTGGGTCCCAGCAGTAGACAGGAGTAGCATCAACTCTGGTTCAGAACCCAACGTCCTGGTCCAAAGGCAGACAGAGTAGCAGCACCTCTGGTCCAGAACCAACTCCTGGTACCAGTTAGGACAGAGTAGCATCCTCTGGTCAGAACCCAACGTCTGGTCCCAGCCAGACAGGTAGCAGCACTCTGGTCAGAACCAACACCCTGGCCAGTCATACAGAAGTAGCATCACTCGGTCAGACAACAACGTCATGGTCCAGTAGACAGAGTAGCATCCTCTGTCAGAACAACGCTATGAGTCCCAGTCAGACAGAGTAGCAGCACTCTGGTCAGAACCAACGTCCTGGTCCCAGTCAGACAGAGTAGCAGCACTCTGGTCAGAACCAACACTCTGGTCCCAGTCAGACAGAGTAGCATCACTCTGGTCAGAGACAAGCAGGCACTCAGCCCAGCCAGCCAGTCAGCCAGTCAGTCAGTCAGTCAGTCAGTCAGTCAGTCAGTCAGTCAGTCAGTCAGTCAGTCGTCAGTCATCAGTCAGTCAGCCAGCCACCAGCCACCAGCCAGCCAGCCGCCACAGCCAGCCAGCCAGCCAGCAGCCAGCCTCAACAACACTCAAGTCATGTGTGCTGAGCACATAAATCTCACAGAACCGCTCCCTCTTCCTCCAGACTCCCGACATCACACAGATCGATTAAATCCACTCTTCCCTCCAGACACGCAAAAAACAAACAAACGCACAACACACACTTTGTCAACATGACTCTCTGGCATCTCCTCTCTTCGAGTGTGTTTGCATAGTTGTTGAAGACATGAAGTCGTCTTCTTCTCAGCGTTTTTTAAATCTTCAGGTTCATTTGTAATTAATTAAGACAATCAATCTATCACAGGGGACTGACAAAATTCTTTTCACTACGGAGCTCAATGAGGGGTGTCAGATGCGGAGGGGTGCGTCCCAAATGACATCCTATTTCCTAATATAGTGCACTACTTTAGGACCAGGGGACCCAATGACACCCTATTCCCTCATATATAGTGCACTACTTTAGACCAGGACCCATGACACCCTATTCCCTATATAGTGCACTACTTTAGACCACGACCCAATGACACCCTATTCCTTAGACAGTATAGTGCACTCTATAGGGTGCCGTTTGGGACATAAGGGGAGTGAGTGTGAGACCTGTTCTAGGGCACTGGAGGCATTTAGACAGAAGATCTTTGGAGAAGGAGAGAGTGGTGAAAAGAAAGGGAGAGAGAGTGGTGAAAAGAAAGGGAGAGAGAGTGGTGAAAAGAAAGGGAGAGAGAGTGGTGAAAAGAAAGAGAGGAGAGAGGATGTGAAAAGAGGGGGAGTAGTGGAGAAAGGAAAAAGAACGAAGAGGGAAGCAGTCGAATACGGAAAGAGAAAAAAGAGCATAGAAGAAAAAGCAAAGGGACAGGGGGGGAGAAAAAGAAAAAAAAAGAAAGGGAGGGCAAAAAGAGCAGGAGGAAAAAGAGCAGAGGGAAGGAGGCAGGGAGGAGGAAAAAAAAAGAAAAAAAAAAAAAAAAAGGATCTCATGTTTGAAATTAGATATCTGCTTTTTCACAGCTCCTTCCTCCTCCCTCGTCAGAAGCTGGGATTCTTTACCCCAGATCATTAGCGACGATTCTACAGACATGTCAAGAAGACAAGGAAGAGGGGGAGAGAAAGGAGAAAGCGAGCAGCAGAGGAGAACCCCCCCCCCCCCCCCCCCGAGGGGAGGCCCCCCCCACGCCAGGAGGGCCCCCCCCCACGGCCCAAGAGGGAAGCGCCCAATCGCCCCCCCCCCCCCCCCACGCCCCCCCCCCAAGGGGGGAAGGAGGGGAAGATCCCCCCACGCCCCCAAGAGGCCCCCACCCCCCCCCCCCCCCCCCCCCCCCCCAGAGAAGAAGGGGGACCACGCCCCCCCCCCCCCCCCGAGAGGTAAGAAGGAAGAGGGACCCCACCCCCAAGGAGGCCCGCCCCAGGAGAGAGAGGACTTGCAACCCCAACCCCCGAGGCCCCCCCACCCCCCCCCCCCCCCCCCCCCCACCCCCCCCCCCCCCCCCACCCCCCCCAGAGGACGCCCCCCCCGCCCCCCCCCCCAGAGGTAAGAGGAGAGAGAGCCCACCCCCCCCCCAACCCCCCCCCACCCCCCCCCCCCACCCCCCCCCCCCCAGAGAGAGACCCCCCCAGCCCCCCCCCGCCCCCCCCCCCCCAGGAAAGGGAGAAGAGGAGAGGGGAGGAGAGAGAAGCCCCCCCCCCCCCCCCCCCCCCCCCCCCCCCCACCCCCCAGGGAAGGGGAAGCCTGAGGAGACGGAGGGCCGAAACCAGGAGGAACCGACGCCCCCCCCCCCCCCCCCCCCCCCCCACCCCCCCCACCCTGCAACCCCCCCCCCCCCCCCCCCCCCCCCCCCCCCAGAGCACCCCCCCCACCCCACCCAATGGCGCCCCCCCCCCCCCCCCGAGAAGAGTGGATGCCCCCCCCCCCCCCCAAGAGCCCCCCACCCCCCCCAGAGCTTCTTAGCAAGACAGTAGGAGAGAGAGAGAGAAGAGCAGAGGAGAGAAGAGCAGAGGAGAGAGAGAACAGCCAGGAGAACCCAGAGGGAGAGATAGAGCGGAAGAGAGAGAGACAGAGAGAGGACAGAGAGTCAGAGAGAGAGAGAGAGAGAGATGAAAGAGAGAGAGAGAAGTGAGAAAACGAGAGCGAGTGGAGACGGAGAGAAAGGAAGAAAGAGAAATGAAGAGGAAATAAAGAGAGAGGAACAGAAGAGGAAACTAAAAGAGAGTGAAGAGGGAAAGAAGCGAGAGAAAAACACGTCAGAAAGGAAGAGAGAGCCTGAGCAGAAAAGAAGCGGACAAGAAAGACAGTGAGAAGGAAAGAGAGCGACGAGAGAAAGCGCCTGGCAGAGGAGGGAAGGACCAGACCGCAGAGAAGAGACCACGACAGGAAGACGCACTGGAGGAACAGAGAGAAGAAGGAGAAAAGACAGCGAAGACAGAGGAAGAGTAGCTGAAAGAGAAGAGAACGGCAAGAGAAAGGAACAGTGCGAGGAAGAGAAGCCTTCGAGGAAGGCAGCTGGCAGAGAAGATCCAAGCCTCAGACGCTAGAGAAGAAAGCCAACCAACAAGGCTGAAGAGAGAGAAGAGAAGCCACCTGCAGAGAGAAGAACAGCCTTGGCAAGGAGGAAAAGAAATGGCAAGGGCAAGAGAAAGAAAAAAAAAAAAAGAACAAGAGAAAAAAAGGAAATAAAGGAGACCAGGGAGAAAGAGGAGAGGAAAGACCAGCCTGGCAGAGGAAAGACCAGCCGCAGAGAAAGACCAGCCTGACAGAGGAAAGACCAGCCTGGCAGAGGAAAGACCAACCTGGCAGAGGAAAGACCAGCCTGGCAGAGGAAAGACCAGCCTGACAGAGGAAAGACCAGCCTGGCAGAGGAAAGACTAGCCTGGCAGAGGAAAGACCAGCCTGGCAGAGGAAGGACCAGCCTGGCAGGGAAGGAACAAGCCGGGAGAAGGACCGCCTGGCAGAGGAAAGGACCAGCCTGGCAGAGGAAAGACCAACCTGGCAGAGGAAAAGACCAGCTGGCAGAGGAAAGAGAGCCTGACAGAGGAAAGGACCAGCTGGAGGCAGAGGAAAGACAGGCCTGAGAGGAAAGACCAGCCTGGAGAGGAAAGACCAGCCTGGCAGGGAAAGACTAGCAGGAAAGACTAGCCCTGGCAGGGAAGACCAGCCTGGCAGAGGAAGGACCAGCCTGCAGAGGAGACCAGCCTGGCAGAAGACCACCTGGAAGCCAGCTGGCGAGGAAAACAGCCTGGCAGAGAAGACCAGCCTGGACACACTTCATCCTCCCGAGTGGCGCAGCGATCTAAGACACTGCATCTCAGTGCTAGAGGCGTCACTACAGACCCTGGTTCGATTCCAGGCTGTATCACAACCGGCCGTGATTGGGAGTCCCATAGAGGCGGCGCACAATTGGCCCAGCGTCGTTAGGGTTTGGCCGTGGTAGGCAGTCGTTGTAAATAAGAATTTGTTCTTAAAATGACTTGACTAGTTAAATAAAGGTTAAATAAATAAAAGAATCCTCTCATTCACTCATCACTCTCTCTCTCCCTCTCAAAAATTGAAAATGTCCACCCACAAAAGTTTTAAAAGAATAAAGACATTACAAATGTCATATTATGTATATATACAGTGTTGTAACAATGTGCAAATAGTTAAAGTACAAAAGGGAAATAAATAACATAAATATGGGTTGTATTTACAATGGTGTTTGTTCTTCACTGGTTGCCCTTTCTTGTGGCAACAGGTCACAAATCTTGCTGCTGTGATGGAACACTGTGGTATTTTCACCAGTAGATATGGGAGTTTATCAAATTGGTTTGTTTTCGAATATTTGTTGATCTGTGTAATCTGAGGAAATATGTGTCTCTAATATGGTCATACATTGGGCAGGAGGTTAGGAAGTGCAGCTCAGTTTCCACCTCATTTTGTGGACAGTGTGCACGTAGCCTGTCTTCTCTTGAGAGCCATGTCTGCCTACGGCGGCCTTTCTCAATAGCAAGGCTATGCTCACTGAGTCTGTACATAGTCAAAGCTTTCCTTAATTTTGGGGCAGTCACAGTGGTCAGGTATTCTGCCACTGTGTACTCTCTGTTTCGGGCCAAATAGCATTCTAGTTTGCTCTGTTTTTTGTTAATTCTTTCCAATGTGTCAAGTAATTATCTTTTTGTTTTCTCATGATTTGGTTGGGTCTAATTGTGTTGCTGTCCTGGGGCTCTGTGGGGTGTGTTTGTGTTTGTGAACAGAGCCCCAGGACCAGCTTGCTTAGGGGACTCTTCTCCAGGTTCATTTCTCTGTATGTGATGTCTTTGTTACGGAAGGTTTGGGAATCGCTTCCTTTTAGGTGGTTGTAGAATTTCACGGGTCTTTTCTGGATGTTGATAATTAGCGGGTATCGGCCTAATTCTGCTCTGCGTGCATTATTTAGTGTTTTACGTTGTACACAGAGGATGTTTTTGCAGAATTCTGCATGCAGAGTCTCAATTTGGTGTTTGTCCCATTTTGTGAATTATCGGTTGGTGAGCGGACCCGAGACCTCACAACCATAAAGGGAAATGGGTTCTATATATGATTCAAGTATTTTTAGCCAAATCCTAACTGGTATGTCGAATTTGATGTTCCTTTTGATGGCGTTTTAGGCCCTTCTTGCCTCGTCTCTCAGATGGTTCACAGCTTTGTGGAAGTTACCCATGGTGCTGATGTTTAGGCCGAGGTATGTATAGTTTTATGTGTGCTCTAAGGCAACAGTGTCTAGATGGAGTTTGTATGTGTTGTCTTGGCAACTGGACTTTTTTTTGCAACACCATTATTTTTGTCTCACTGAGATAAACTGTCAGAGACAAAGTCTGACAGAATCTCTCCTCCCTCTCACCCCCCTTTACCTCCCCCCTCCCCCCCTCTCTCCCTCTCACCCCCCTCCCTCCCTCTACCTCCCCTCCCTCCCTCTTCCCTCTCACCCCCCTCCCTCCCTCTACCTCCCCCTCCCTCCCTCTCATCCCCCTCCCTCCCCCCTCTCACCCCCTCTACCTCCCCTCTCCCCCCCCCCCCCTCCCCCCCTCCCTCCCTCTCACCCCCCTCCCCTCCCTCTCCCCCTTTACCTCCCCCTCCCCTCCCTCTCTCCTCTCACCCCCCATCTCCCCCCTTCTACCTCCCCCTCCCTCCCTCTCATCCCCTCCCCCCTCTCACCCCCCTTCTACCTCCCCCTCCCTCCCTCTCTCTCTCACCCCACCCCCCCTCCCCTCCCTCCCTCCTCACTCCCCATCCCTCCCTCCCTCCCTCCCTCCCTCCCTCCCTCCCTCCCTCTCTCACTCCCCATCCCTCCCTCCCTCCTCCCTCCCTCTCATCCCCCTCCCTCCCTCCCTCCCTCCCTCCACTCCCCATCCCTCCCTCCCTCCCTCCCTCCCTCCCTCCCTCCCCTCACTTCCCATCCCCCCTCTGAACAACACATAGCTCGAGCTAGAAGCCTATACTTCCCTGTCCTCCCTCCCTCCTCACCCCCCCCCTCTACCTCTCTACCCCCCATCCCCCTCCCCCTCCCTCCCTCCCTCCCTCCCTCCCTCTGAACAACACGTGGCTCTAGCTAGAAGCCTATACTTCCCTGTCCAGGGAACAGGAGATGTATGAATGACTCTACAATGAGTCCAGCAGGCTAACTCCATTAGTGTCTGTATTAAAGGTCCACAGTGAATATCAGGACCATGGGGAGCGGTCAGGTCCAAACAGGGCTGTAGATTATACTATCTGTTCAAATAGATGGCTCTGCATTACAGCCACAATCTGGTCCTGGGGAAATCTGGAAAGGTTCTGATTGGGGGAAGCTAGATCACATGAGTATCCTGCCTCTGTGAGAGGGTTTTGCTCACGCTCCGCCTCTCCCTCTGTTCCTTTCTCTACACTAAATCATATGTCCTGGGAAAAGAAGCTAAGGGAGGTTGGTTGTGAAACCCACTCGCGGCGGCGCCCTGGTTCCCACGCTGCAACTGTTACACCCGTTGCCTAGTTACGGGCTGTGGCAAGGCCCCGCTATGTGGCCTGGACTCTGACATGAGTCTCTCTCTTCCTCTCTCCCTCTCTCTCTCTCTCTCTCTCTCTCGATCCAATTAGAACTAATGGAGTTCTCTACACCACCACTTCTATAGTGATCCAATTAGAACTAATGGAGTTCTCTACACCACCACTTCTATAGTGATCCAATTATAACTAATGGAGTTCTCTACACCACCACTTCTATAGTGATCCAATTAGAACTAATGGAGTTCTCTACACCACCACTTCTATAGTGATCCAATTAGAACTAATGGAGTTCTCTACACCACCACTTCTATAGTGATCCAATTAGAACTAATGGAGTTCTCTACACCACCACTTCTATAGTGATCCAATTAGAACTAATGGAGTTCTCTACACCACCACTTCTATAGTGATCCAATTAGAACTAATGGAGGTCTCTACACCCCACTTCATAGGATCCATAGAACTAATGGAGTCTCTACACCACCACTTCTTAGTGATCCAATTAGAACTAATGGAGGTCTCTACACCACCACTTCTATAGTGATCCAATTAGAACTAATGGAGTTCTCTACACCACCACTTCTATAGTGATCCAATTAGAACTAATGGAGTTCTCTACACCACCACTTCTATAGTGATCCAATTAGAACTAATGGACAATACAGGGGGAGGCTGCATTCCTGCTATGTAATGGGAGGTCAAGCGTACAGAGAGAGAGAGAGAGACAGAGAGAAACCAAGAGAGAGAGAGAGAGAGACCGAGAGAGAGAGAGAGAGAGAGAGAGACCAAGAGAGAGAGAGAGAGAGAGACCGAGAGAGAGAGAGACCGAGAGAGACCGAGAGAGAGCGAGAGCGAGAGAGAGCGAGAGAGAAATGGGGAGGAAGTGATGATAAGATAGGGATATAAAGGGATATAGAGGGATATAGAGGGATGTAGAGGGATATAGAGGGATGTAAAGGGATGTAGAGGGATGTAGAGGGATGTAGAGGGGTGTAGAGGGATATAGAGGGATGTAGAGGGATGTAGAGGGATGTAGAGGGATGTAGAGGGATGTAGAGGGGTGTATAGGGATATAGAGGGATGTAGAGGGATATAGAGGGATGTAGAGGGATATAGAGGGATGTAGAGGGATATAGAGGGGGGTAGAGGGATGTAGAGGGATATAAATCAAGAGGGATATAGAGGGATATAGAGGGATATAGCGGGATGTAGAGGGATGTAGAGGGATGTAGAGGGATGTAGAGGGGTGTAGAGGGGGGTAGAGGGATATAGAGGGATGTAGAGGGATATAGTGGGATGTAGAGGGATGTAGAGGGATATAGAGGGGTATATAGGGATATAGAGGGATGTAGAGGGATATAGAGGGATATAGAGGGATATAAAGGGATGTAGAGAGATATAGAGGGATATAGAGGGGTGTAGAGGGATATAGAGGGATATAAAGGGATATAGAGGGATATAGAGGGATGTAGAGGGATATAGAGGGATATAGAGGGATATAAAGGGATGTAGAGAGATATAGAGGGATATAGAGGGGTGTAGAGGGATGTAGAGGGATACAGAGGGATGTAGAGGGATATAGAGGGATGTAGAGGGGTGTAGAGGGATATAGAGGGATGTAGAGGGATATAAAGGGATGTAGAGAGATATAGAGGGATATAGAGGGATGTAGAGGGATGTAGAGGGATACAGAGGGATGTAGAGGGATATAGAGGGATATAAAGGGATGTAGAGAGATATAGAGGGATGTAGAGGGATACAGAGGGATGTAGAGGGATATAGAGGGATGTAGAGGGGTGTAGAGGGATGTAGAGGGATATAGAGGGGTATATAGGGATATAGAGGGATGTAGAGGGATATAGAGGGATTTAGAGGGATTTAGAGGGATATAGAGGGATTTAGAGGGATATAGAGGGATGTAGAGGGATGTAGAGGGATATAGAGGGGTGTAGAGGGATGTAGAGGGATTTAGAGGGATGTAGAGGGATGTAGAGGGATTTAGAGGGATGTAGAGGGATGTAGAGGGATATAGAGGGATGTAGAGGGATATAGAGGGATGTAGAGGGATGTAGAGGGATTTAGAGGGATATAGAGGGATATAGAGGGATGTAGAGGGATGTAGAGGGATATAGAGGGATGTAGAGGGATGTAGAGGGATATAGAGGGATATAGAGGGATGTAGAGGGATGTGAGGGATGTAGAGGGATATAGGGATGTAGGGATATAGAGGGATGTAGAGGGATGTAGAGGGATTTAGAGGGATATAGAGGGATATAGAGGGATGTAGAGGGATGTAGAGGGATATAGAGGGATGTAGAGGGATGTAGAGGGATATAGAGGGATGTAGAGGGATTTAGAGGGATGTAGAGGGATGTAGAGGAAGAAAGAGCCAATGGGGTGTTTGCTTGTTCTGCCCATAGTAGAATGACTCCATGGTGTCACCAGTAGGACCTCTCTCTCTCCCACTGTTGGTTATCAGTGGGATGGAACTAACTAGCCTGGTGCGCTAGGAGAAAGTTAGCCTACGTAGAGACAACACCAACACATTCAGACAACATGGAGAGATAAACATGCTATTGTTAGCCGTTCTAAAAGGCCGAGCTACTTTATAAAACAGTACGCGAGGGTCACCCAAAGAACACGCTAGCCATTATAAAATGGGACAGAAGGTTTCAGTCTGTCTTCATATGGCAGTATGTACAGGGGTCGCCATTAGAGGTTCCTCTCTGAATGACATGGCATGTATTTTATCAGATCAATAAACAGTCGATGTTCTGTTCAGAAGATCTAATGGCGTGTGACCTCTATTCATATCTCCGACCTCTATTCCTATCTCCGACCTCTATTCCTATCTCCGACCTCTATTCCTATCTCCGACCTCTATTCCTATCTCCGACCTCTATTCCTATCTCCGACCTCGATTCCTATCTCCGACCTCGATTCCTATCTCCGACCTCGATTCCTATCTCCGACCTCTATTCCTATCTCCGACCTCTTTTCCTATCTCCGACCTCTATTCATACCTCCGACCTCTTTTCATATCTCCGACCTCAGTGACATGTCTTCCTAGCAACATGAACAGTGAGATAACAATCTGTACATTCCAACACGTGATCATGTTTGTTGCAGCACCAGAAACACATTTAGAGTCACACAGCAATACACATGGTAATGTTACAGTGGGGTTGGATGGAGGGAGGGAGGGAGAGATGGAGGGAGGGATGAAGAAATGGAAGGATAGAGGGCCTTAAGAAGCCAGTAGGATGAAATAGGTTCTATTTAGGTAACCTATGGCCCTGTGCAACCCAAAGGGGGTTGGAGACAGATGGAGAGAGAGAGGGATAACTTACCAGAGCAGACTTGCCCACACCTCCAGAGCCGAGGACTACTAACTTGTATTCACGCATCGTTCACTGTGTCTGGTGTCACCCTGTAGAGAGACAGAGGAGGCCAGGGTCAGTTAAACAGCTCAACATCTGGTAATAACATGGTAATAACATGAGAATAACATGAGAATAACATGGTAATAACATGAGAATAACATGGTAAACTAACATGAGAATATCATGGTAATCACATGATAATCACATGGTAATCACATGGTAATAACATGAAAATAACATGAAAATAACATGAAAATAACATGGTAATAACATGGTAAACTAACATGAGAATAACATGAGAATAACATGGTAAACTAACATTAGAATAACATGGTAAACTAACATGAGAATAACATGGTAATAACATGGTAAACTAACATGAGAATAACATGGTAATAACATGGTAAACTAACATGAGAATAACATGGTAATAACATGGTAAACTAACATGAGAATAACATGGTAATAACATGGTAAACTAACATGAGAATAACATGGTAATAACATGGTAAACTAACATGAGAATAACATGGTAATAACATGAGAACAACATGGTAACAACGTGGTAAACTAACATGAGAATAACATGGTAATAACATGGTAATAACATGGTAATAACATGGTAACAACATGGTAAACTAACATGAGAATAACATGAGAATAACATGGTAAACTAACATGAGAATAACATGGTAATAACATGGTAAACTAACATGAGAATAACATGGTAATAACATGGTAATAACATGGTAAACTAACATGAGAATAACATGGTAATAACATGGTAAACTAACATGAGAATAACATGGTAAACTAACATGAGAATAACATGGTAATAACATGGTAAACTAACATGAGAATAACATGAGAATAACATGGTAAACTAACATGAGAATAACATGAGAATAACACGGTAAACTAACATGAGAATAACATGGTAATAACATGGTAAACTAACATGAGAATAACATGGTAATAACATGGTAAACTAACATGAGAATAACATGGTAATAACATGAGAACAACATGGTAACAACGTGGTAAACTAACATGAGAATAACATGGTAATAACATGGTAATAACATGGTAACAACATGGTAAACTAACATGAGAATAACATGAGAATAACATGGTAAACTAACATGAGAATAACATGGTAATAACATGGTAAACTAACATGAGAATAACATGGTAATAACATGGTAAACTAACATGAGAATAACATGGTAATAACATGGTAAACTAACATGAGAATAACATGGTAAACTAACATGAGAATAACATGGTAATAACATGGTAAACTAACATGAGAATAACATGAGAATAACATGGTAAACTAACATGAGAATAACATGAGAATAACACGGTAAACTAACATGAGAATAACATGGTAATAACATGGTAAACTAACATGAGAATAACATGGTAATAACATGGTAAACTAACATGAGAATAACATGGTAATAACATGGTAAACTAACATGAGAATAACATGGTAATAACATGAGAACAACATGGTAACAACGTGGTAAACTAACATGAGAATAACATGGTAATAACATGGTAACAACATGGTAAACTAACATGAGAATAACATGAGAATAACATGGTAAACTAACATGAGAATAACATGAGAATAACATGAGAATAACATGAGAATAACATGGTAATAACATGGTAATAACATGGTAAACTAACATGAGAATAACATGGTAATAACATGGTAATAACATGGTAAACTAACATGGTAATAACATGGTAAACTAACATGAGAATAACATGGTAATAACATGGTAAACTAACATGAGAATAACATGAGAACAACATGGTAACAACGTGGTAAACTAACATGGTAATAACATGGTAAACTAACATGAGAACAACATGGTAATAACATGGTAAACTAACATGAGAATAACATGGTAAACTAACATGAGAATAACATGGTAATAACATGAGAATAACATGGTAATAACATGAGAATAACATGGTAACAATGTGGTAAACTAACATGAGAATAACATGAGAATAACATGGTAAACTAACATGAGAATAACATGGCAATAACATGAGAATAACATGGTAATAACATGAGAACAACATGGTAACAACGTGGTAAACTAACATGAGAATAACATGGTAATAACATGGTAATAACATGGTAACAACATGGTAACAACATGGTAAACTAACATGAGAATAACATGAGAATAACATGGTAAACTAACATGAGAATAACATGAGAATAACATGAGAATAACATGGTAATAACATGGTAAACTAACATGAGAATAACATGGTAATAACATGGTAAACTAACATGAGAATAACATGGTAATAACATGGTAAACTAACATGAGAACAACATGAGAACAACGTGGTAACAACATGGTAACACCATGGTAACAACATGGTAACAACATGGTAACAACATGGTAATAACATGAGAATAACATGAGAATAACATGGTAAACTAACATGAGAATAACATGGTAATAACATGGTAAACTAACATGAGAATAACATGGTAATAACATGGTAAACTAACATGGTAATAACATGGTAAACTAACATGAGAATAACATGGTAATAACATGAGAACAACATGGTAACAACGTGGTAAACTAACATGGTAATAACATGGTAAACTAACATGAGAACAACATGGTAATAACATGGTAAACTAACATGAGAATAACATGAGAATAACATGGTAAACTAACATGAGAATAACATGGTAATAACATGAGAATAACATGGTAATAACATGAGAATAACATGAGAATAACATGGTAAACTAACATGAGAATAACATGAGAATAACATGGTAAACTAACATGAGAATAACATGGTAATAACATGAGAACAACATGGTAATAACATGGTAAACTAACATGAGAATAACATGAGAATAACATGGTAAACTAACATGAGAATAACATGGTAATAACATGAGAATAACATGGTAAACTAACATGAGAATAACATGGTAATAACATGAGAATAACATGGTAATAACATGAGAATAACATGGTAACAATGTGGTAAACTAACATGAGAATAACATGGTAATAACATGATAATAACATGGTAATAACATGAGAATAACATGGTAATAACATGGTAATAACATGGTAAACTAACATGAGAATAACATGGTAATAACATGGTAAACTAACATGAGAATAACATGGTAATAACATGGTAATAACATGGTAATAACATGGTAAACTAACATGTAATAACTTAAGAATTGTTCCCTGGTCTGTCATATATAAAGTGAATTATTGGGCTGCAGAGCGCTGTATGTCAGTTATAGAGAGAAGGACTGTTGAGTTGTAGATCTGTAAAACATTAAGCTTTACTTCCAGTCACTATAGACGTATAACATTAGATCCAGTCACTATAGATGTATAGACATTAGTTCCAGTCACTATAGACATTAGTTCCAGTCACTATAGATGTATAGACATTAGTTCCAGTCACTATAGATGTATAGTATTAGTTCCAGTCACTATAGATGTATAGACATTAGTTCCAGTCACTATAGATGTATAGCATTAGTTCCAGTCACTATAGATGTATAGACATTAGTTCCAGTCACTATAGATGTATAGACATTAGTTCCAGTCACTATAGATGTATATACATTAGTTCCAGTCACTATAGACATTAGTTCCAGTCACTATAGACGTATAGACATTAGTTCCAGTCACTATAGATGTATAGACATTAGTTCCAGTCACTATAGACATTAGTTCCAGTCACTATAGATGTATAGACATTAGTTCCAGTCACTATAGATGTATAGACATTAGTTCCAGTCACTATAGATGTATAGACATTAGTTCCAGTCACTATAGATGTATAGCATTAGTTCCAGTCACTATAGACATTAGTTCCAGTCACTATAGATGTATAGACATTAGTTCCAGTCACTATAGACATTAGTTCCAGTCACTATAGACATTAGTTCCAGTCACTATAGATGTATAGACATTAGTTCCAGTCACTATAGATGTATATACATTAGTTCCAGTCACTATAGATGTATAGACATTAGTTCCAGTCACTATAGATGTATAGACATTAGTTCCAGTCACTATAGATGTATAGACATTAGTTCCAGTCACTATAGATGTATAGACATTAGTTCCAGTCACTATAGATGTATAGACATTAGTTCCAGTCACTATAGATGTATAGCATTAGTTCCAGTCACTATAGACATTAGTTCCAGTCACTATAGATGTATAGACATTAGTTCCAGTCACTATAGATGTATAGACATTAGTTCCAGTCACTATAGATGTATAGACATTAGTTCCAGTCACTATAGATGTATAGACATTAGTTCCAGTCACTGTGGGATAGGTTTTATATGCTGTTTTCAACTCATTAGAGAAACAAAGCCTTGCTGAGAAGCGGCCTATAAATTACACCCGGCATTAAACAAGAACCGTAGCTCAGGCTAAGCAGTCAACACACACACACACACACACACACACACACACACACACACACACACACACACACACACACACACACACACACACACACACACACACACACACACACACACACACACACACACACACACACACGAGAACTGTTCTTCGCCACCCACTCTCCAGGGCCTGGCTGGCCTCTCCTTCGCTCCTCTCCTTCGCTCCTCTCCTTCGCCCCTCTCCTTCGCCCCTCCCCTTCGCCCCTCTCCTTCGCCCCTCTCCTTCTCCTCTCTCCTTCGCCTCTCTCCTTCGCCTCTCTCCTTCTGCATCATGCAACCCTTATGCTAATTCCACCAACATTTACTGAGCGCAGCACCGAGTTGGACAAAGGCATAAATACATGAAATATCCTGTCACCTCTTTGATTTTGACCAGGCCAGACGGATCAGGCCAGACGGATCAAAGACTGATGAGAGGGATGAAAAAGAAGAGGTAGATAGAGGTGGAGGAAGAGAGGAGACAAGGGAAGTCAGAGGGAGACAGCAGGAGTCAGTCACATGGGTGTTTAGTGGGTATTTGGTGCCAGGCAGGGCTGGAGACTACGAGACTGATGAGTGATGGAGGACGCTCTCTCTCTCTAGGCGGGCCGATTAAAGGGGAACGCGGCCCACTTCACTGCACTTACCCAAATCGAATGCAATATGAAATAGGCCATTCAAGACAAACACCCCCTCAGCATTTTCTGATGCTAAGAGCTACACAACTAAACTTTTGCTGTCATCTAATGCCTCAGATTTCATTTATATTAGCAGAGGATAGAGAAGGAGAGAGACAGAGAGAGAGAGATATAGGAGAGAGACAGAGACAGAGAGAGATAGAGAGAGAAAGGCAGAGAGAGAGAGAGATATAGGAGAGAGAGAGAGAGAGTTAGGAGAGAGAGAGAGAGAGAGAGAGAGTTAGGAGAGAGACAGAGACAGAGAGTTAGGAGAGAGAGAGAGTTAGGAGAGAGACAGAGACAGAGAGTTAGGAGAGAGACAAATAGTTAGGAGAGAGACAGAGAGTTAGGAGAGAGACAGAGAGTTAGGAGAGAGACAGAGACAGAGAGTTAGGAGAGAGACAGAGAGTTAGGAGAGAGACAGAGAGTTAGGAGAGAGACAGAGTTAGGAGAGAGACAGAGAGTTAGGAGAGAGACAGAGAGTTAGGAGAGAGACAGAGAGAGAGTTAGGAGAGAGACAGAGACAGAGAGTTAGGAGAGAGACAGAGACAGAGAGTTATGAGAGAGACAGAGAGTTAGGAGAGAGACAGAGAGTTAGGAGAGAGACAGAGACAGAGAGTTAGGAGAGAGACAGGGAGAGAGAGTTATGAGAGAGACAGAGAGTTAGGAGAGAGACAGAGAGTTAGGAGAGAGACAGAGAGTTAGGAGAGAGACAGAGACAGAGAGTTAGGAGTGAGACAGAGACAGAGAGTTAGGAGAGAGACAGAGACAGAGAGTTAGGAGAGAGACAGAGACAGAGTTAGGAGAGAGACAGAGAGTTAGGAGAGAGACAGAGAGTTAGGAGAGAGACAGAGAGTTAGGAGAGAGACAGAGTTAGGAGAGAGACAGAGAGTTAGGAGAGAGACAGAGACAGAGAGTTAGGAGAGAGACAGAGACAGAGAGTTAGGAGAGAGACAGAGACAGAGAGTTAGGAGAGAGACAGAGAGTTAGGAGAGAGACAGAGTTAGGAGAGAGACAGAGACAGAGAGTTAGGAGAGAGACAGAGAGAGAGAGTTATGAGAGAGACAGAGAGAGAGAGTTATGAGAGAGACAGAGAGAGAGAGTTAGGAGAGAGACAGAGAGTTAGGAGAGAGACAGAGAGTTAGGAGAGAGACAGAGAGTTAGGAGAGCGACAGAGACAGAGAGTTAGGAGAGAGACAGAGAGTTAGGAGAGAGACAGAGAGTTAGGAGAGAGACAGAGACAGAGAGTTAGGAGAGAGACAGAGAGTTAGGAGAGAGACAGAGACAGAGAGTTAGGAGAGAAACAGAGACAGAGAGTTAGGAGAGAGACAGAGACAGAGAGTTAGGAGAGAGACAGATAGTTAGGAGAGAGACAGAGAGTTAGGAGAGAGAGAGTTAGGAGAGAGACAGAGAGTTAGGAGAGAGACAGAGACAGAGAGTTAGGAGAGAGACAGAGAGTTAGGAGAGAGACAGAGACAGAGAGTTAGGAGAGAGAGAGAGTTAGGAGAGAGACAGAGAGTTAGGAGAGAGACAGAGACAGAGAGTTAGGAGAGAGACAGAGACAGAGAGTTAGGAGAGAGACAGAGAGTTAGGAGAGAGACAGAGACAGAGAGTTAGGAGAGAGACAGAGAGTTAGGAGAGAGACAGAGAGTTAGGAGAGAGACAGAGACAGAGAGTTAGGAGAGAGACAGATAGTTAGGAGAGAGACAGAGTTAGGAGAGAGACAGAGAGTTAGGAGAGAGACAGAGAGTTAGGAGAGAGACAGAGAGTTAGGAGAGAGACAGAGACAGAGAGTTAGGAGAGAGAGAGAGTTATGAGAGAGACAGAGAGTTAGGAGAGAGACAGAGAGTTAGGAGAGAGACAGAGAGTTAGGAGAGAGACAGAGACAGAGAGTTAGGAGAGAGACAGAGACAGAGAGTTAGGAGAGAGACAGAGAGTTAGGAGAGAGACAGAGAGTTAGGAGAGAGACAGAGACAGAGAGTTAGGAGAGAGACAGAGAGTTAGGAGAGAGACAGAGAGTTAGGAGAGAGACAGAGAGTTAGGAGAGAGACAGAGAGTTAGGAGAGAGACAGAGACAGAGAGTTAGGAGAGAGACAGAGAGTTAGGAGAGAGACAGAGAGTTAGGAGAGAGACAGAGAGTTAGGAGAGAGACAGAGAGTTAGGAGAGACAGAGAGTTAGGAGAGAGACAGAGAGTTAGGAGAGAGACAGAGAGTTAGGAGAGAGACAGAGAGTTAGGAGAGAGACAGAGAGTTAGGAGAGAGACAGAGAGTTAGGAGAGAGACAGAGAGAGAGAGTTAGGAGAGAGACAGAGACAGAGAGTTAGGAGAGAGACAGAGAGTTAGGAGAGAGACAGAGAGTTAGGAGAGAGACAGAGAGTTAGGAGAGAGACAGAGACAGAGAGTTAGGAGAGAGACAGAGACAGAGAGTTAGGAGAGAGACAGAGACAGAGAGTTAGGAGAGAGACAGAGAGTTAGGAGAGAGAGAGTTAGGAGAGAGACAGAGACAGAGAGTTAGGAGAGAGAGAGAGACAGAGAGTTAGGAGAGAGACAGAGAGTTAGGAGAGAGACAGAGAGTTAGGAGAGAGAGAGAGACAGAGAGTTAGGAGAGAGACAGAGACAGAGAGTTAGGAGAGAGACAGAGAGGCACGTCATTACAACACTGTATATAGACATAACATTTGAAATGTCTCTATTCCTTTGGAACTTTTGTGAGTATAATGTTTACTGTTCACTTTATATTGTTTTGTTTATTTTCTATTTCACTTGCTTTGGCAATGTAAACATATGTTTCCCATGCCAATAAAGCCCTTAAATTGAATTGATAGGCACAGAGAGACAGAGAGAGAGAGAGAGAGAGAGAGAGAGGTGGCACCTCCATTAAAAATAGACCAGCAAGATTCAAAACCCCAAATCTTTATTGAAAGTGACAAACACATCGTGGTTTGAAGTGAGTCACCAGCGTGCTCCTCTGAGTCTGTCTCTCAGAGCCTGGGTCATATAGCAGCTCTATGCTGTCTGCCTATTGGCTCCAGGACTTCTGCTTTCCCTCTGAGTCTGTCTCTCAGAGCCTGGGTCATATAGCAGCTCTATGCTGTCTGCCTATTGGCTCCAGGACTTCTGCTTTCCCTCTGAGTCTGTCTCTCAGAGCCTGGGTCATATAGCAGCTCTATGCTGTCTGCCTATTGGCTCCAGGACTTCTGCTTTCCCTCTGAGTCTGTCTCTCAGAGCCTGGGTCATATAGCAGCTCTATGCTGTCTGCCTATTGGCTCCAGGACTTCTGCTTTCCCTCTGAGTCTGTCTCTCAGAGCCTGGGTCATATAGCAGCTCTATGCTGTCTGCCTATTGGCTCCAGGACTGCTGCTTTCCCTCTGAGTCTGCATGCCAAAATGCCACCCTATTCCCTACATAGAGTACTACTTTTCACCAGGGCATAGTGCTCTGGTCAAATGTAGAGCACTATATAAGCCAGCAGTATACCACCTTGCATCCCAATGCTAGTTTGCCTCTAAAGCTAAGCAGGGTTGGTCCTGGTTGGTCCCTGGATGGGAGACCAGATGCTGCTGGTTGTGGTATTGGAGGGCCAGTAGGAGACACTCTTTCCTCTGGTCTAAAAAATAAATATCCCAGGGCAGTGATTGGGGACATTGCCCTGTGTAGGGTGGCGTCTTTCGGAGGGGATGTTAAACGGGTGTCCTGACTCTCTGTGGTCACTAAAGATCCCATGGTACTTATCATAAGAGTAGTGGTGTTAACCCCGGTGTCCTGACTCTGTGGTCAGAGTAGGGGTGTTAACCCTGGTGTCCTGGCTCTCTGTGGTCAGAGTAGGGGTGTTAACCCTGGTGTCCTGACTCTCTGTGGTCAGAGTAGGGGTGTTAACCCTGGTGTCCTGGCTCTCTGTGGTCAGAGTAGTGGTGTTAACCCTGGTGTCCTGACTCTCTGTGGTCAGAGTAGTGGTGTTAACCCTGGTGTCCTGACTCTCTGTGGTCAGAGTAGGGGTGTTAACCCCGGTGTCCCGACTCTCTGTGGTCACTAAAGATCCCGTGGTACTTATCATACCAGTAGTGGTGTTAACCCCGGTGTCCTGACTCTCTGTGGTCAGAGTAGGGGTGTTAACCCCGGTGTCCCGACTCTCTGTGGTCACTAAAGATCCCGTGGTACTTATCATAACAGTAGTGGTGTTAACCCCGGTGTCCTGGCTACTTTCCTAATCTGTCCCTCATACCATCATGGTCACCTAATCATCCCCAGCTTCTAATTGACTCATTCATCCTCTCCCCTGTAACTATTCCCCAGGTCGTTGGTGTACATGAGAATGTGTTGGTTAAATAGGGTGTCATTTCAGACACCCCGGACTCTCTGGTGGTGACACCCTGGTGTTGTCACTTCCTCTATTGGGGTTATTGTTGGAATCCTCTAGTCCACTCCCATAGAGGACATGTTGTTGTCACTTCCTCTATTGGGGTTATTGTTAGAATCCTCTAGTCCACTCCCATAGAGGAGGACATGTTGTTGTCACTTCCTCTATTGGGGTTATTGTTGGAATCCTCTAGTCCACTCCCATAGAGGACATGTTGTTGTCACTTCCTCTATTGGGGTTATTGTTGGAATCCTCTAGTCCACTCCCATAGAGGAGGAGGACATGTTGTTGTCACTTCCTCTATTGGGGTTATTGTTAGAATCCTCTAGTCCACTCCCATAGAGGAGGACATGTTGTTGTCACTTCCTCTATTGGGGTTATTGTTGGAATCCTCTAGTCCACTCCCATAGAGGACATGTTGTTGTCACTTCCTCTATTGGGGTTATTGTTAGAATCCTCTAGTCCACTCCCATAGAGGAGGAGGACATGTTGTTGTCACTTCCTCTATTGGGGTTATTGTTAGAATCCTCTAGTCCACTCCCATAGAGGACATGTTGTCACTTCCTCTATTGGGGTTATTGTTAGAATCCTCTAGTCCACTCCCATAGAGGAGGAGGACATGTTGTCACTTCCTCTATTGGGGTTATTGTTGGAATCCTCTAGTCCACTCCCATAGAGGAGGACATGTTGTTGTCACTTCCTCTATTGGGGTTATTGTTGGAATCCTCTAGTCCACTCCCATAGAGGACATGTTGTTGTCACTTCCTCTATTGGGGTTATTGTTAGAATCCTCTAGTCCACTCCCATAGAGGACATGTTGTTGTCACTTCCTCTATTGGGGTTATTGTTAGAATCCTCTAGTCCACTCCCATAGAGGACATGTTGTTGTCACTTCCTCTATTGGGGTTATTGTTGGAATCCTCTAGTCCACTCCCATAGAGGAGGACATGTTGTTGTCAATTCCTCTATTGGGGTTATTGTTGGAATCCTCTAGTCCACTCCCATAGAGGACATGTTGTTGTCACTTCCTCTATTGGGGTTATTGTTAGAATCCTCTAGTCCACTCCCATAGAGGAGGACATGTTGTTGTCACTTCCTCTATTGGGGTTATTGTTAGAATCCTCTAGTCCACTCCCATAGAGGAGGACATGTTGTTGTCACTTCCTCTATTGGGGTTATTGTTGGAATCCTCTAGTCCACTCCCATAGAGGACATGGTGTTGTCACTTCCTCTATTGGGGTTATTGTTAGAATCCTCTAGTCCACTCCCATAGAGGACATGTTGTTGTCACTTCCTCTATTGGGGTTATTGTTAGAATCCTCTAGTCCACTCCCATAGAGGAGGACATGTTGTTGTCACTTCCTCTATTGGGGTTATTGTTAGAATCCTCTAGTCCACTCCCATAGAGGAGGACATGTTGTTGTCACTTCCTCTATTGGGGTTATTGTTGGAATCCTCTAGTCCACTCCCATAGAGGAGGACATGTTGTTGTCACTTCCTCTATTGGGGTTATTGTTGGAATCCTCTAGTCCACTCCCATAGAGGACATGTTGTTGTCACTTCCTCTATTGGGGTTATTGTTAGAATCCTCTAGTCCACTCCCATAGAGGACATGTTGTTGTCACTTCCTCTATTGGGGTTATTGTTGGAATCCTCTAGTCCACTCCCATAGAGGACATGTTGTTGTCACTTCCTCTATTGGGGTTATTGTTGGAATCCTCTAGTCCACTCCCATAGAGGAGGACATGTTGTTGTCACTTCCTCTATTGGGGTTATTGTTAGAATCCTCTAGTCCACTCCCATAGAGGACATGTTGTTGTCACTTCCTCTATTGGGGTTATTGTTGGAATCCTCTAGTCCACTCCCATAGAGGAGGAGGACATGTTGTTGTCACTTCCTCTATTGGGGTTATTGTTAGAATCCTCTAGTCCACTCCCATAGAGGACATGTTGTTGTCACTTCCTCTATTGGGGTTATTGTTAGAATCCTCTAGTCCACTCCCATAGAGGAGGACATGTTGTTGTCACTTCCTCTATTGGGGTTATTGTTAGAATCCTCTAGTCCACTCCCATAGAGGACATGTTGTTGTCACTTCCTCTATTGGGGTTATTGTTAGAATCCTCTAGTCCACTCCCATAGAGGACATGTTGTTGTCACTTCCTCTATTGGGGTTATTGTTGGAATCCTCTAGTCCACTCCCATAGAGGACATGTTGTTGTCACTTCCTCTATTGGGGTTATTGTTAGAATCCTCTAGTCCACTCCCATAGAGGAGGACATGTTGTTGTCACTTCCTCTATTGGGGTTATTGTTGGAATCCTCTAGTCCACTCCCATAGAGGAGGACATGTTGTTGTCACTTCCTCTATTGGGGTTATTGTTGGAATCCTCTAGTCCACTCCCATAGAGGACATGGTGTTGTCACTTCCTCTATTGGGGTTATTGTTAGAATCCTCTAGTCCACTCCCATAGAGGAGGACATGTTGTTGTCACTTCCTCTATTGGGGTTATTGTTGGAATCCTCTAGTCCACTCCCATAGAGGACATGTTGTTGTCACTTCCTCTATTGGGGTTATTGTTAGAATCCTCTAGTCCACTCCCATAGAGGACATGTTGTTGTCACTTCCTCTATTGGGGTTATTGTTAGAATCCTCTAGTCCACTCCCATAGAGGACATGTTGTTGTCACTTCCTCTATTGGGGTTATTGTTGGAATCCTCTAGTCCACTCCCATAGAGGAGGAGGACATGTTGTTGTCACTTCCTCTATTGGGGTTATTGTTGGAATCCTCTAGTCCACTCCCATAGAGGAGGACATGTTGTTGTCACTTCCTCTATTGGGGTTATTGTTGGAATCCTCTAGTCCACTCCCATAGAGGAGGAGGACATGTTGTTGTCACTTCCTCTATTGGGGTTATTGTTAGAATCCTCTAGTCCACTCCCATAGAGGACATGTTGTTGTCACTTCCTTGACAACATCTCCAGGAAGTCATGTCCCTCTGTTTCTGGGCAACAGGTAATGACAGGGACAGTAGAAGACAGGACACCACCACACGTAGGCTGTGTCTCAAATGGAACCCTACTCCCTATATAGTGTACTAGTTTTGACCATGCCCCATAGTAGTGTACTATGCTGTATGATGTGCTGAGTGCTGTTGTGCTCTGACATCATCGAGGACCTGAAATGGTTGCGCCACACCGACACGGTGTTGAAGAAGGCCTCTACAACCTCAGGTGGCTTGGCCCCTAAGACCCTCACAAACCTCTACAGATGCACCATTGAGAGCATTCTGTCGGGCTGCGTCACCGCCTGGTACGGCAACTTCTCCTCCCTCAACCACATGGTTCTCCAGAGGGTGGTGCGGCAGCCCACAACATCACCGGGGGGCACACTGCCTGCCCTTCAGGAAATCTACAGCACCCGGTGGTACAGGAAAGCTGAAAAGATCATTAAGCAACTCAGCCATGGACTGTTCACCCTGCTACCATCTGACAGACAGAGACAGTACAGGTGCATCAGGAACCAAGACCGATAGACTGTTGAACAGCTTCTATCACCATCAGACTGTTGAACAGCTTCTATTACCATCAGACTGTTGAACAGCTTCTATCACCATCAGACTGTTGAACAGCTTCTATTACCATCAGACTGTTGAACAGCTTCTATTACCATCAGACTGTTGAACAGCTTCTATCACCATCAGACTGTTGAACAGCTTCTATTACCATCAGACTGTTGAACAGCTTCTATCACCATCAGACTGTTGAACAGCTTCTATTGCCATCAGACTGTTGAACAGCTTCTATCACCATCAGACTGTTAAACAGCTTCTATTACCATCAGACTGGTGAACGGCTTCTATCACCATCAGACTGTTGAACGGCTTCTATCACCATCAGACTGTTAAACAGCTTCTATTACCATCAGACTATTGAACGGCTTCTATCACCATCAGACTGTTAAACGGCTTCTATCACCATCAGACTGTTGAACGGCTTCTATTACCATCAGACTGTTGAACGGCTTCTATCACCATCAGACTGTTGAACGGCTTCTATTACCATCAGACTGTTGAACGGCTTCTATTACCATCAGACTGTTGAACAGCTTCTATCACCATCAGACTGTTGAACAGCTTCTATCACCATCAGACTGTTGAACGGCTTCTATTACCATCAGACTGTTGAACAGCTTCTATTACCATCAGACTGTTGAACAGCTTCTATCACCATCAGACTGTTGAACAGCTTCTATCACCATCAGACTGTTGAACAGCTTCTATCACCATCAGACTGTTGAACAGCTTCTATCACCATCAGACTGTTGAACGGCTTCTATTACCATCAGACTGTTGAACGGCTTCTATCACCATCAGACTGTTGAACGGCTTCTATCACCATCAGACTGTTGAACAGCTTCTATTTCCAGACCATCAGACTGTTGAACAGCTTCTATTACCATCAGACTGTTGAACAGCTTCTATCACCATCAGACTGTTGAACAGCTTCTATTACCATCATACTGTTGAACGGCTTCTATCACCATCAGACTGTTGAACAGCTTCTATTACCATCAGACTGTTGAACAGCTTCTATTACCATCAGACTGTTGAACGGCTTCTATTACCATCAGACTGTTGAACAGCTTCTATCACCATCAGACTGTTGAATAGCTTCTTTTACCATCAGACTGTTGAACAGCTTCTATTACCATCAGACTGTTGAACAGCTTCTATCACCATCAGACTGTTGAACGGCTTCTATCACCATCAGACTGTTGAACAGCTTCTATTGCCATCAGACTGTTGAACAGCTTCTATTACCAGACCATCAGACTGTTGAACAGCTTCTATTACCAGACCATCAGACTGTTGAACAGCTTCTATTACCAGACCATCAGACTGTTGAACAGCTTCTATTACCAGACCATCAGACTGTTGAACAGCTTCTATTACCATCAGACTGTTAAACAGCTTCTATTACCAGACCATCAGACTGTTGAACAGCTTCTATTACCATCAGACTGTTGAACGGCTTCTATCACCATCAGACTGTTGAACGGCTTCTATCACCATCAGACTGTTGAACGGCTTCTATCACCATCAGACTGTTGAACGGCTTCTATTACCATCAGACTGTTGAACGGCTTCTATTACCATCAGACTGTTGAACAGCTTCTATTACCATCAGACTGTTGAACGGCTTCTATTACCATCAGACTGTTGAACAGCTTCTATTACCATCAGACTGTTGAACGGCTTCTATCACCATCAGACTGTTGAACGGCTTCTATCACCATCAGACTGTTGAACAGCTTCTATCACCATCAGACTGTTGAACAGCTTCTATCACCATCAGACTGTTGAACAGCTTCTATCACCATCAGACTGTTGAACGGCTTCTATCACCATCAGACTGTTGAACAGCTTCTATCACCATCAGACTGTTGAACAGCTTCTATCACCATCAGACTGTTGAACAGCTTCTATCACCATCAGACTGTTGAACAGCTTCTATTACCATCAGACTGTTGAACGGTTTCTATTACCATCAGACTGTTGAACAGCTTCTATCACCATCAGACTGTTGAACAGCTTCTATTACCATCAGACTGGTGAACGGCTTCTATCACCATCAGACTGTTGAACAGCTTCTATTACCATCAGACTGTTGAACAGCTTCTATTACCATCAGACTGTTGAACAGCTTCTATCACCATCAGACTGTTGAACAGCTTCTATCACCATCAGACTGTTGAACGGCTTCTATCACCATCAGACTGTTGAACAGCTTCTATCACCATCAGACTGTTGCACAGCTTCTATTACCATCAGACTGTTGAACGGCTTCTATCACCATCAGACTGTTGAACGGCTTCTATTACCATCATACTGTTGAACAGCTTCTATTACCATCATACTGTTGAACAGCTTCTATCACCATCAGACTGTTGAACGGCTTCTATCACCATCAGACTGTTGAACAGCTTCTATTACCATCAGACTGTTGAACGGCTTCTATTACCATCATACTGTTGAACAGCTTCTATTACCATCATACTGTTGAACAGCTTCTATTACCATCAGACTGTTGAACAGCTTCTATCACCATCAGACTGTTGAACAGCTTCTATTACCATCAGACTGTTGAACGGTTTCTATTACCATCAGACTGTTGAACAGCTTCTATCACCATCAGACTGTTGAACAGCTTCTATCACCATCAGACTGTTGAACAGCTTCTATTACCATCAGACTGTTGAACAGCTTCTATCACCATCAGACTGTTGAACAGCTTCTATTACCATCAGACTGTTGAACGGCTTCTATCACCATCAGACTGTTGAACGGCTTCTATTACCATCATACTGTTGAACAGCTTCTATTACCATCATACTGTTGAACAGCTTCTATCACCATCAGACTGTTGAACGGCTTCTATCACCATCAGACTGTTGAACAGCTTCTATTACCATCAGACTGTTGAACGGCTTCTATTACCATCATACTGTTGAACAGCTTCTATTACCATCATACTGTTGAACAGCTTCTATCACCATCAGACTGTTGAACAGCTTCTATCACCATCAGACTGTTGAACAGCTTCTATTACCATCAGACTGTTGAACGGTTTCTATTACCATCAGACTGTTGAACAGCTTCTATCACCATCAGACTGTTGAACAGCTTCTATCACCATCAGACTGTTGAACAGCTTCTATTACCATCAGACTGGTGAACGGCTTCTATCACCATCAGACTGTTGAACGGCTTCTATTACCATCAGACTGTTGAACGGCTTCTATCACCATCAGACTGTTGAACGGCTTCTATTACCATCAGACTGTTGAACGGTTTCTATCACCATCAGACTGTTGAACGGCTTCTATCACCATCAGACTGTTGAACGGCTTCTATCACCATCAGACTGTTGAACGGCTTCTATTACCATCAGACTGTTGAACAGCTTCTATTACCATCAGACTGTTGAACGGCTTCTATCACCATCAGACTGTTGAACGGCTTCTATCACCATCAGACTGTTGAACGGCTTCTATCACCATCAGACTGTTGAACGGCTTCTATTACCATCAGACTGTTGAACAGCTTCTATTACCATCAGACTGTTGAACAGCTTCTATCACCATCATACTGTTGAACAGCTTCTATTACCATCAGACTGTTGAACGGCTTCTATCACCATCAGACTGTTGAACAGCTTCTATTACCATCAGACTGTTGAACGGCTTCTATCACCATCAGACTGTTGAACAGCTTCTATCACCATCAGACTGTTGAACGGCTTCTATCACCATCAGACTGTTGAACAGCTTCTATCACCATCATACTGTTGAACAGCTTCTATTACCATCAGACTGTTGAACAGCTTCTATCACCATCAGACTGTTGAACAGCTTCTATCACCATCAGACTGTTGAACGGCTTCTATTACCATCATACTGTTGAACAGCTTCTATCACCATCATACTGTTGAACAGCTTCTATTACCATCAGACTGTTGAACAGCTTCTATCACCATCAGACTGTTGAACAGCTTCTATCACCATCAGACTGTTGAACGGCTTCTATCACCATCAGACTGTTGAACAGCTTCTATCACCATCATACTGTTGAACAGCTTCTATTACCATCAGACTGTTGAACGGCTTCTATTACCATCAGACTGTTGAACAGCTTCTATCACCATCAGACTGTTGAACAGCTTCTATTACCATCAGACTGTTGAACGGCTTCTATTACCAGACCATCAGACTGTTGAACAGCTTCTATTACCATCAGACTGTTGAACAGCTTCTATTACCAGACCATCAGACTGTTGAACAGCTTCTATTACCATCAGACTGTTGAACAGCTTCTATTACCATCAGACTGTTGAACGGCTTCTATTACCAGACCATCAGACTGTTGAACGGCTTCTATCACCATCAGACTGTTAAACAGCTTCTATTACCAGACCATCAGACTGTTGAACAGCTTCTATTACCATCAGACTGTTGAACAGCTTCTATTACCATCAGACTGTTGAACGGCTTCTATCACCATCAGACTGTTGAACGGCTTCTATCACCATCAGACTGTTGAACAGCTTCTATCACCATCAGACTGTTAAACGGCTTCTATCACCATCAGACTGTTGAACAGCTTCTATCACCATCAGACTGTTGAACAGCTTCTATCATCATCAGACTGTTGAACAGCTTCTATTACCATCAGACTGTTGAACAGCTTCTATCACCATCAGACTGTTGAACAGCTTCTATCACCATCAGACTGTTGAACAGCTTCTATCACCATCAGACTGTTGAACAGCTTCTATTACCATCAGACTGTTGAACAGCTTCTATCACCATCAGACTGTTGAACAGCTTCTATCACCAGACCATCAGACTGTTGAACAGCTTCTATCACCATCAGACTGTTGAACAGCTTCTATCACCATCAGACTGTTGAACAGCTTCTATTACCATCAGACTGTTGAACAGCTTCTATTACCATCAGACTGTTGAACAGCTTCTATTACCATCAGACTGTTGAACAGCTTCTATCACCATCAGACTGTTGAACAGCTTCTATCACCATCAGACTGTTGAACAGCTTCTATTACCATCAGACTGTTGAACAGCTTCTATTACCATCAGACTGTTGAACAGCTTCTATCACCATCAGACTGTTGAACAGCTTCTATTACCATCAGACTGTTGAACAGCTTCTATCACCATCAGACTGTTGAACAGCTTCTATCACCATCAGACTGTTGAACAGCTTCTATTACCATCAGACTGTTGAACAGCTTCTATTACCATCAGACTGTTGAACGGCTTCTATCACCATCAGACTGTTGAACGGCCATCCCTAGCTGTCTACCAGATGATACACAGTCACTCACACAAGCTATCAAACACACCTCATACTCACAAACACACACACTCAGCCACCCCTGCTGTCCCCTAATGTCCCATGCGGTCCCCTGCTGTCCCATGCTGTCCCCTGATGTCCCATGCTATAGAGAGGTTGAACCACTGGCAACTTCCTATTTCACGCTGTGTATTTAAATACGGTCTCCCTGATGTATTTTAGTTATACTGTTTATAAACACACACACCACTTATGTATTTATACACTGGAGTCTCAACACAGCTCACTGTAAGACATCTACTGCTGTACATTTCATTCTTAGCTGATCTTGTGTACATTCTCCCGGGGTTGATGGGTATAGAATGCATTTTATTACTGCCGCGCTGCTAGTCGGGCAAAACAACAGTAGCTCTGAAACATGCTAATCAGAGGTATCTTTATGGTACTGTGGCTAACACTGTCAACACCCAGCTACATGCTAATCAGAGGTATCTTTATGGTGCTGTGGTAAACACTGTCAACACCCAGCTATATGCTAATCAGAGGTATCTTTATGGTACTGTGGCTAACACTGTCAACACCCAGCTACATGCTAATCAGAGGTATCTTTATGGTGCTGTGGTAAACACTGTCAACACCCAGCTATATGCTAATCAGAGGTATCTTTATGGTGCTGTGGTAAACACTGTCAACACCCAGCTACATGCTAATCAGAGGTATCTTTATGGTGCTGTGGTAAACACTGTCAACACCCAGCTATATGCTAATCAGAGGTATCTTTATGGTGCTGTGGTAAACACTGTCAACACCCAGCTACATGCTAATCAGAGTTATCTTTATGGTGCTGTGGTAAACACTGTCAACACCCAGCTACATGCTAATCAGAGGTATCTTTATGGTGCTGTGGTAAACACTGTCAACACCCAGCTATATGCTAATCAGAGGTATTTTTATGGTGCTGTGGTAAACACTGTCAACACCCAGCTACATGCTAATCAGAGGTAGCTTTATGGTGCTGTGGCTAACACTGGCAACACCCAGCTACATGCTAATCAGAGGTAGCTGTATGGTGCTGTCGTAAACACTGTCAACACCCAGCTACATGCTAATCAGAGGTATCTTTATGGTACTGTGGTAAACACTGTCAACACCCAGCTACATGCTAATCAGAGGTATCTTTATGGTGCTGTGGCAAACACTGTCAACACCCAGCTACATGCTAATCAGAGGTATCTTTATGGTGCTGTGGAAAATACTGTTAACACCCAGCTACATGCTAATCAGATGTAGCTTTATGGTGCTGTGGTAAATACTGTCAACACCCAGCTACATGCTAATCAGAGGTAGCTTTATGGTGCTGTGGAAAATACTGTCAACACCCAGCTACAAGAAACATGCTAATTATAACCTCTCTGTCCTTCCTGTAATGTCCTGGTGGGGACTGGTTATCAGGGGGGTGTTGCCTTGCATCTTGCCTTGAGGCTTACGCAAACACACACACACACACACAACACACACACATGAGAGTTGCAGTAAGCACAACGCCTGTGTGTTGACAGGTGTGTACTAACAGGAAGTGCTTCACAGCCACACCCCAGTCGTCTCAACACACCCACACGTCCTGGGTATAAGACCAGCAGTCGAGAACAGAACCTAAAATACACACTTGCCCAGGCACGAAGAACGCACCAGAATACCAGAGTGGAGGGATATGGCGTAGGTTACTCTCTAGATCCTCGGAGAGGCAGGTTGTGAGTGAGTGGAAACAGTGTTAAGAATTTAGTTGGCGTCTTGGCCCTCCAATGGAAAAAAGTGGGGCTTTTGCCTGCCCCTTCCCAACCCTGTGAGAGACCCTGTCTAAGCCACACGGCCTGCACCTCAAAGTGTAACAAGGACAGCACAAGGGTTTCAGAAACACAGCTTCGTCTCAGCATCCTCCCCTACAGTATTCAGTCTGAAGTCTCTCCTCCTTACAAAAGGTGCTATCTAGAACCTAAAAGGGTTCTTCGGCTGTCCCCATAGAACAACCCTTTGAAGAACCTTTTTGGTTCCACATAGAACCTTTGAGTTCCATGTAGAACCCTTTCCACAGAGGGTTCTACATGAACCCCGAAAGGGTTCTACCTGGAACAAAAAAGGGAAGAACAATCTGGCCATCATGGCCATAATCTCCACCCAGCAAAGCCAGAAGAGGACTGGCCACCCCTCAGGCCTGGTTCCTCTCTAGGTTTCTTCCTGGGTTCTGGCCTTTCTAGGGAGTTGTACCTAGCCACGTGCTTCTACATCTGCATTGCTTGCTGTTGGGGGTTTAGGCTTGGGTTTCTGTACAGCACTTTGAGATATCAGCTGATGTAAGAAGGGCTTTATAAATACATTTGATTTGATTTATTCTATGGGGATAACTGAAGAAACCCTTTTGGAACCCCTTTTTCTAAGAGTATACTGTATTCAGCCAGCCCAGGTATCAGTCTCTCCATCCCTTACTGTATTCAGCCAGCCCAGGTATCAGTCTCTCTTCCTTACTGTATTCAGCCAGCCCAGGTATCAGTCTCTCCTTCCTTACTGTATTCAGCCAGCCAGGTATCAGTCTCTCCTTCCCTTACTGTATTCAGCCAGCCCAGGTATCAGCTCTACTTCCCTTACATTCGCCGCCGGTATCAGCTCTCTTCTACTGTATTCAGCCAGCCCAGGTATCAGTCTCTCCTTCCCTTACTGTATTCATCCAGCCCAGGTATCAGTCTCTCCTTCCCTTACTGTATTCAGCCAGCCAGGTATCAGTCTCTCCTCCCTTACTGTATTCAGCCAGCCCAGGTACGTTTCTTCACTATCGCAGCCAGGTATCCGTCTTTCCTTCCTTACTGTATTCAGCCAGCCCAGGTATCAGTCTCTCCTTTCCCTTACTGTATTCAGCAGCCCAGGTATCAGTCTCTCCTTCCCTTACTGTATTCAGCCAGCCCAGGTATCAGTTCTCCTTCCCTTACTGTATTCAGCCAGCCAGGGATCGTCTCTCCTTCCCTACTGTATTCAGCCAGCCCAGGTATCAGTCTCTCCTCCCTTACTGTATTCAGCCAGCCCAGGTATCAGTCTCTCCTTCCCTTACTGTATCAGCAGCCCAGGTATCAGTCTCTCCTTCCTTACTGTATTCAGCCAGCCCAGGTATATCAGTCTCTCCTTCCTTACTGTATTCAGCCCCAGCCCAGGTATCAGTCTCTCACTTCCCTTACTGATTCAGCCAGCCCAGGTATCAGTCTCTTCTTCCCTTACTGTATTCAGCCAGCCCAGGTATCAGTCTCTCCTTCCCTTACTGTATTCAGCCAGCCCAGGTATCAGTCTCTCCTTCCCTTACTGTATTCAGCCAGCCCAGGTATCAGTCTCTCCCTCCCTTTGATCTTAATGTGTTTATGAAAGCACACAAAACAATCCACAACAACACAGTTGTAGTTCAACCTAACCTCCAGAACAATTCACTGTTAGATAACACAGTTGTAGAGTTCAACCTAACCTCCAGCACAGAGTCACTGTTAGATAACACAGTTGTAGAGTTACCTAACCTACAGAACAATTCACTGTTAGATAACACAGTTGTAGATTCAACCTAACTCCAGACAATTCACTGTAGATAACACAGTTGTAGAGTTCACAAACCTACAGAAACAATTCACTGTTAGATAACACAGTTGTAGAGTTCAACCTAACCTCCAGCACAGAGTC
>NC_052344.1:22840535-22845535 GCF_016432855.1 Salvelinus namaycush | reverse complement strand
AGGGAGAGAGAGGAGAGGAGAGAGAGGGGGAGGGGCGAGAGAGACAGAGAGAGGGGGGAGTGGGAGAGAGACAGAGAGGGAGAGAGAGAGGGGGGGAGGGGGCGAGAGAGACAGAGAGAGGGGGAGTGGCGGGAGAGACAGAGAGGGAGAGAGAGAGGGGGGGGGAGGGGCCGAGAGAGACAGAGAGAGGGGAGTGGGAGAGGAGACAGAGAGGAGGAGAGAGGGGGGGGGGGCGAGAGAGACAGACGAGAGGGGAGGGAAGAGACAGAGAGGAGAGAGAGAGAGGGGAGTGGGAGAGAGGGTGTAACACCAATCAGACCCTCGACGACTGGATAGTTGCCCACCCTGGTCTAGAATGTCATTGTATGCTGTAGTGTTAAGACTCCCTTGACTGGAACTAGGGCCTAGCCCGAACATGAAAAACAGCCCCAGACCATTAGCCTCCTCACCAAACTTTACATCGCACTATGCTTTGTGCAGATAGAGTTCCCACGGGAACCCATTTCATGAAGCTCCTGACGAACAGTTCTTGTCCTGACGTTGCTCCAGAGGCAGTTTGGAACTCGGTAGTGAATGTTGAACAGACGATTTTTTTACACGCTAAGCGCTTCAGCACTCAGTGGTCCAATTGTGTGGCCTACCACTTCGCGGCAGAGACGTTGTTGCTCTAGAAGTTTCCACTTCACAGTAATAGGACTTACAGTTTACCGGTGCAGCTCTAGCAGGGCAGAAATTGATAAACAAAACTGTTGGAAAGCTGGCATTCTATGACGGTGCCCACGTTGAAAGTCACTGAGCTCTTCAGTATGGGCCAATCTACTGCAATGTTTGTCTATGGAGATGCATGGCCGCGTGCTCGATTTCATACACCCTTTCTGAACGGGTGTGGCTGAAATAGCCGAATCCACTAATTTCAAGGTGTCCAATACTTTGTTATATATAGTGTATCTGAAACATAATCGATCAATTGAGGTTTACTGATTCATGAAAAGCATGCAGTCACTTCCTGGTATAAACTTGACCACCTTCCCTGTAAAACTCTGGACCACTTCCTGTATAATCTCTGATGACATAAGTGCAACCGTGGAATGATGGGAAAACGTGTCATTGTGACTATCTGCTCTTCAGAGGGGGATGATATAAACACCAAATAGTCATAAAACAGTTTATTTTAACAATCCCTTTAAAACAAAGCACGTATTCCGTCAGTGTTTTAGCGGAGGCTTGGGGGGGTTTCTTCCTAACCCCCCAGGATTGTTTGAATGCTCTGCACCGTATTGTGAGGTTGTATTGATAACGACCTATATAACCTCAGTCAGGGCTAGCGGAGTTAGCTATCCTGCAGATAAACCAGTCAGCTACAGTAGTACGTGCATCAGTTACACAAGGGGCAGAGAGAGAGAGCACAGCTCAACGCTCATAACGACCTATATAACCTCAGTCAGGGCTAGCGAGTTAGCTACCGTTGCACGGCATCATGTTCAACACAGTGGGAGAGAGAGAGAGCACAGCTCAACGCTCATACGACCTAATAACCTCAGTCAGGGCTAGCGAGTTAGCTATCCGGCACAGCATCATGTTTCCACAGGGGGCGAAGAGCATGAGAGAGAGAAGCACAGCTCAACGCTCCATACGACCTAATATAACCTCAGTCAGGGCTAGCGGAGTTAGCTACCGTAGGCACGTCATGTTACAACAGGGGCAGGAGAGAGAGAGTCACAGCTCAACGCTATACATGACCTATATAAACCTCAGTCAGGGCTAGCGAGTTAGCTATCCGGTAACGGCATCATGTTTTCACAAGGGGCAGAGAGATGAGAGCACAGCTCAACGCTAATAACGACATACTATATAACCTCAGTTCAGGGCTTAGCGGAGTTAGCGATCTGGCACGGCATCATGTTTCACCAACAGGGGCAGAGAGAGGAGCCACGAGCTTCAAGCTCATACAGACTATAAACTCAGTCAGGGCTAGCGTGAGTTGCTTATGTGCACGGCAATCAGTTTCACACAGGGGCAGACGAATGAGAGAGCACAGCTCAACGCTCATAACGGACTATATAACTCAGTCAGGCTAGCGGAGTAGATAGCCGTAGCACGGCATCATGTTTCACACAGGGCAGAGAGGAGAGAGCACGGCTCAACGCTTCATAACAACATATAACCTCCAGTCAGGGCTAGCGGAGTAGCTGACCGTAGCACAGAGCATTACATGTTTCACACAGGGGCAGAGAGAGAGAGCACAGCTCAACGCTCAAACGACTATATAACTCAGTCAGGGCTACCGGAAGTAGCTATCCTGCACAGGCATCATGTTTCACACAGGGGCAGACAGAGAGAGAAGAGCACAGCTCAACGCTCCATACCGATCTATAAACCGCAGTAGGGCTAGCGGAGTTAGCTACCGTAGCACGGCATCATGTTCACACAGGGCAGAGAGAGAGATAAACAGCTCAACGCTTCATAACGACCTATATTAACCTCAGTCAGGGCTAGCGGAGTTAGCTCCCGTGCACGGCACATGGTCTTACACAGGGGCAGAGAGAGAGAGTCACAGTCTTCAACGCTAATAGACCTATCATAACCTCAGTCAGGGCTAGCGGAGGTAGCTATCCTGGCACGGCATTCAGTGTTCACACAGAGGCAGAGAGAGAGAGTCACAGCTCAACGCTCTTACCGACTATATAACCTCAGTCCAGGGCTAGCGGAGTTAGCTACCGTTAGCACGGAATCATGTTCACACAGGGGCAGAGACGAAGAGAGCACAGCTCAACGCTCATACCGACCTATATACCTCAGTCAGGCTAGCGGAAGTTAGCTATCCCTAGGAACGGGCATATGTTTTACAACAGGGGCCAGAGAGAAGAGAGCCACAGCTCAACGCTCATAACGGACTCTATAATACCTCAGTAGGGCTAGCCGGAGTAGTAATCCGTAGCACGGCATCATGTTTCACACAGGGGCAGAGAGGAAGAGGCACAGTCTCAACGCTCGAAGATCCTATATAACCTCAGTCAGGCTAGCGGAACGTTAGCTCATCCTGGCACGCATCATGTTTCACACAGGGCGCAGAGAGAGAGAAGCAAAGCTCAACGCTCATAACGACCTATATAACCTCAGTCAGGGCTAGCGGACGAGTTAGCTACCGTAGCACGGCACATGTTCACCACAGGGGCAGAGAGAGAGAGTCACAGCTCACGCTCATAAGACCTATATAACCTCAGTCAGGGGCGAGCGGAGTTAGCTACCGTAGCACAGCATCATTTTCACACAGGGACAGCAAGAGAGAGAGAGCCACTAGGTCAACGCTCATAAACGAACCTATATAACCTCAGTCAGGGCTAGCGGAGTTAGCTTATCCGTGGCACAGACTCATGTTCACAAGGGGCAGAGCAGAGAGAGCACAGCTCAACGCTAATAAGACCTATATAACCTCAGTCAGGGGCTAGCGGAGTTCGCTACCGTAGCACGGCCATCATGTTCACACAGTGGGCAGAGAGAGAGGGCAGCAGCAGAGAGAGAGGTAGAGAGGAGAGAGAGGCACAGGAGCCGAGAGGAGAGAGGAGAGGAGAGAGGAGGCGGGACGAGAGAGAGAGAGGGAAGAGGAACAGGAGACGAGAAGGGAGGGAGTGGGAGAGAACGAGAGAGGGGAGGGAGGGAGCATCGCACCGAGTTAGAGATAGTGTATTGTAGAGGAGAGAGAAGAAAAAGAGAAAGATGAGAGAAGAAGAGGAAAAAGGGAATAGTATGAGAGAAAGAAGGAACAGAGAACAGGAGTAAGGGTTTTTTAGGGATTAGAGATAGAACGAGTTAGGAAGAGTAAAGAGAAGAGGTCGACTGAACGAGAGGCGATAGAGCACGATGCTCATTAGTGTTGCAAGGATGAGGTGATCCATGATTAGAAAGACACATGTGTAGAGTAGTCCAGTATTGTGTAGAAACCCTCTGTGGAAAAATGTGTATACAATGGAAACTACAAAAAAGGTGACTGATGTTTTGATGGAAGCCCAAACAAAGGGATTCTTCATGAGGAGGCACAGTTCTTCAAGTTCTGAAAGAATGAGGATTGGGAGGACAGGGATGGATGCCGAAGAATAGAAGAAGGAACACTTTTTTAGGTTCTAGATTAGCACCTTTAGGTAAGGAGGGAGAGGGAGACGGGGAGATCCTCAGACGACTTGTTGAATAACTGTAGGGCGAGGTCAGGGCGAATTGCTCCTGAGACGAGAAAAAAGTCTGCAGGAAGCATAGCTGTGACGTGGATGTGTTCTGAAACCCTTGTAGATGTTGCTGTCCTTGGTTACCTGTGAGGTGCGCGAGCGTGGGCTTAGACAGGGTTTCTCGCTCACCAGGGTGGGGGAAGGGGTGCAAGGGGCGAGGAGGGGCAAAAGCCCCACTTTTTTTCAATTGGCCGAGGGCCAAGAAGACGCCAACTTAATTCTAACACGGTTTCCACCTCACTCCACAACTCCTGCCCTCTCCGAGGATCTAGGAGAGAGTTAGAGAGGTAACCGTACGCCAGATCCTCCACTCTGTATTCTGGTGGACGTTCTTCGTGCGCCTGGGCAAGTGTGTATTTTAGGTTCTGTTCTCGACTGCCTGAGTCTTATACCCAGGGCACGTGTGGGGATGTGTTGAGACGACTGGGGGTTGTGGCTGTGAAGCACTCCTGTAGTACACAGACCCCTGAGTAACACACACAGGCGTTGTTGGCGATTAGCTGCTAAAGACTTCAATGTGTGTGTGATGTGTGTGTGTGTGTTTGGTGAAAGCACCAAGGCAAGATGTCAAGGCAAAAACACCCCCCTGATAAACCAAGTCCCCACCAGGAATACAGGAAGGACAGGAGAGGCACAGAGAGGTTAATTAGGCAATGTTTCTTGTAGCTGGGGTGTTCTGGACCAAGTATTTTCCACAGCGAAAGGCACCATAAAGTTACCTCTGTATTAGCATGATAGCTGGAGGTGTTGCAGTATTACCACAGCGAACATAAACTAAAT
>NC_052344.1:22765379-22840435 GCF_016432855.1 Salvelinus namaycush | reverse complement strand
AGAGTTATAGTGGTTTGGTATTCTCTATTTGACTGGAGAGTTAATAGTGGGTTGGTATCTCTATTTGGGACTGGAGAGTTACAGTGGTTTGGTATTCTCTATTTGACTGGAGAGCTATAGTGGTTTGGTATTCTCTATTTGGACTGGAGAGTTATAGTGGTTTGGTATTCTCTATTTGACTGGAGAGTTATAGTGGTTTGGTATTCTCTATTTGACTGGAGAGTTATAGTGGTTTGGTATTCTCTATTTGACTGGAGAGTTATAGTGGTTTGGTATTCTCTATTGACTGGATAGTTATAGTGGTTTGGTTATTCTCTATTTGACTGGAGAGTTATAGTGGTTTGGTATTCTCTATTTGACTGGAGAACTATAGTGGTTTGGTATTCTCTATTTGACTGGAGAGTTATAGTGGTTTGGTATTCTCTATTTGACTGGAGAGTTATAGTGGTTTGGTATTTTCTATTTGACTGGAGAGTTATAGTGGTTTGGTATTCTCTATTTGACTGGAGAGTTATAGTGGTTTGGTATTCTCTATTTGCTGGAGAGTTACAGTGGTTTGGTATTCTCTATTTGACTGGAGAGTTATAGTGGTTTGGTATTCTCTATTTGACTGGAGAGTTACAATGGTTTGGTATTCTCTATTTGACTGGAGAGTTACAGTGGTTTGGTATTCTCTATTTGACTGGAGAGTTACAATGGTTTGGTATTGTCTATTTGACTGGAGAGTTACAGTGGTTTGGTATTCTCTATTTGACTGGAGAGTTACCGTGGTTTGGTATTCTCGTATTTGACTGGAGAGTTACAATGGTTTGGTATTCTCTATTTGACTGGAGAGTTACAGTGGTTTGGTATTCTCTATTTGACTGGAGAGTTATAGTGGTTTGGTATTCTCTATTTGACTGGAGAGTTACAGTGGTTTGGTATTCTCTATTTGACTGGAGAGTTATAGTGGTTTGGCATTCTCTATTTGACTGGAGAGTTATAGTGGTTTGGTATTCTCTATTTGACTGGAGAGTTACAGTGGTTTGGTATTCTCTATTTGACTGGAGAGTTACAGTGGTTTGGTATTCTCTATTTGACTGGAGAGTTACAGTGGTTTGGTATTCTCTATTTGACTGGAGAGTTATAGTGGTTTGGCATTCTCTATTTGACTGGAGAGTTATAGTGGTTTGGTATTCTCTATTTGACTGGAGAGTTACAGTGGTTTGGTATTCTCTATTTGACTGGAGAGTTATAGTGGTTTGGTATTCTCTATTTGACTGGAGAGTTATAGTGGTTTGGTATTCTCTATTTGACTGGAGAGTTATAGTGGTTTGGTATTCTCTATTTGACTGGAGAGTTATAGTGGTTTGGTATTCTCTATTTGACTGGAGAGTTACAGTGGTTTGGTATTCTCTATTTGACTGGAGAGTTATAGTGGTTTGGTATTCTCTATTTGACTGGAGAGTTACAGTGGTTTGGTATTCTCTATTTGACTGGAGAGTTACAGTGGTTTGGTATTCTCTATTTGACTGGAGAGTTACAGTGGTTTGGTATTCTCTATTTGACTGGAGAGTTACAGTGGTTTGGTATTCTCTATTTGACTGGAGAGTTACAGTGGTTTGGTATTCTCTATTTGACTGGAGAGTTATAGTGGTTTGGTATTCTCTATTTGACTGGAGAGTTACAGTGGTTTGGTATTCTCTATTTGACTGGAGCGTTATAGTGGTTTGGTATTCTCTATTTGACTGGAGAGTTATAATGGTTTGGTATTCTCTATTTGACTGGAGAGTTACAGTGGTTTGGTATTCTCTATGTGACTGGAGAGTTATAGTGGTTTGGTATTCTCTATTTGACTGGAGAGTTATAGTGGTTTGGTATTCTCTATTTGACTGGAAAGTTATAGTGGTTTGGTATTCTCTATTTGACTGGAGAGTTATAGTGGTTTGGTATTCTCTATTTGACTGGAGAGTTACAGTGGTTTGGTATTCTCTATTTGACTGGAGAGTTATAGTGGTTTGGTATTCTCTATTTGACTGGAGAGTTACAGTGGTTTGGTATTCTCTATTTGACTGGAGAGTTATAGTGGTTTGGTATTCTCTATTTGACTGGAGAGTTATAGTGGTTTGGTATTCTCTATTTGACTGGAGAGTTATAGTGGTTTGGTATTCTCTATTTGACTGGAGAGTTACAGTGGTTTGGTATTCTCTATTTGACTGGAGAGTTATAGTGGTTTGGTATTCTCTATTTGACTGGAGAGTTACAATGGTTTGGTATTCTCTATTTGACTGGAGAGTTACAGTGGTTTGGTATTCTCTATTTGACTGGAGAGTTATAGTGGTTTGGTATTCTCTATTTGACTGGAGAGTTACAATGGTTTGGTATTCTCTATTTGACTGGAGAGTTACAGTGGTTTGGTATTCTCTATTTGACTGGAGAGTTACAGTGGTTTGGTATTCTCTATTTGACTGGAGAGTTACAGTGGTTTGGTATTCTCTATTTGACTGGAGAGCTATAGTGGTTTGGTATTCTCTATTTGACTGGAGAGTTATAGTGGTTTGGTATTCTCTATTTGACTGGAGAGTTATAGTGGTTTGGTATTCTCTATTTGACTGGAGAGTTATAGTGGTTTGGTATTCTCTATTTGACTGGAGAGTTATAGTGGTTTGGTATTCTCTATTTGACTGGAGAGCTATAGTGGTTTGGTATTCTCTATGTGACTGGAGAGTTATAGTGGTTTGGTATTCTCTATTTGACTGGAGAGTTATAGTGGTTTGGTATTCTCTATTTGACTGGAGAGTTATAGTGGTTTGGTATTCTCTATTTGACTGGAGAGTTATAGTGGTTTGGTATTCTCTATTTGACTGGAGAACTATAGTGGTTTGGTATTCTCTATTTGACTGGAGAGTTATAGTGGTTTGGTATTCTCTATTTGACTGGAGAGTTATAGTGGTTTGGTATTCTCTATTTGACTGGAGAGTTATAGTGGTTTGGTATTCTCTATTTGACTGGAGAGTTATAGTGGTTTGGTATTCTCTATTTGACTGGAGAGTTATAGTGGTTTGGTATTCTCTATTTGACTGGAGAGTTATAGTGGTTTGGTATTCTCTATTTGACTGGAGAGTTATAGTGGTTTGGTATTCTCTATTTGACTGGAGAGTTACAGTGGTTTGGTATTCTCTATTTGACTGGAGAGTTATAGTGGTTTGGTATTCTCTATTTGACTGGAGAGTTATAGTGGTTTGGTATTCTCTATTTGACTGGAGAGTTATAGTGGTTTGGTATTCTCTATTTGACTGGAGAGTTATAGTGGTTTGGTATTCTCTATTTGACTGGAGAGTTATAGTGGTTTGGTATTCTCTATTTGACTGGAGAGTTATAGTGGTTTGGTATTCTCTATTTGACTGGAGAGTTATAGTGGTTTGGTATTCTCTATTTGACTGGAGAGTTACAGTGGTTTGGTATTCTCTATTTGACTGGAGAGTTATAGTGGTTTGGTATTCTCTATTTGACTGGAGAGTTATAGTGGTTTGGTATTCTCTATTTGACTGGAGAGTTATAGTGGTTTGGTATTCTCTATTTGACTGGAGAGTTATAGTGGTTTGGTATTCTCTATTTGACTGGAGAGTTACAGTGGTTTGGTATTCTCTATTTGACTGGAGAGTTATAGTGGTTTGGTATTCTCTTAAGGGTCTGTATTGATTCAAGTGTGTGCGCTCGCGCACGCCTGTGTGTCTGTATTTGTGTGTGTTTTTGCGTGTGTGTTTGTCCCTCGCCCGTGTCTCTGTTTGTGCCTTACCTCCAGTTCTAGCCGACATCTCCAAAAATCCGACAGGGTTGTTATCCCATCTGGAGCAGACAGACTCATTAGACCCCATGGAGGATCACTCCAAGTCAAGGAAACCTGTCCTGAGTGCTAACAGCTAAGAGCTAATCAACAGACTGAGGCCTTTCTCCTGTCACCACTGATGGATTCATTAGCTAGCTCCTGTTTACATTCTAATCGCTAATCAGGGTTAAATATTTATAAGGAGGAAATCTTTTGTTTAGACTTGACCTTTCTCTAGAGTTCATTAACATGTGGTTATTAAGTGTTTTTTTTTGGGGGGGGGGGGGGGGGGGGGGGGGGGGGGGGTTGTTGCAGGGGTCCTGAGGCGATTATTGATTTAGATTATGCCAGCGTTGAGATGAGGTAAACGGATGTAGGTTGACTTTGGTGTAATGTAAATGACATTGTGTTATCATTGGTCGTGTGTGTATGTGCTTGCATGCGTTGGTGTGAGAGACAGCGGACGAGGAGGCTTGTATTGTTGACAGAGCCTGGAGGGGAGAGAGACAACCATCTTATCAGTCCAGAGAAAGGTAATTGTCTTTCATCGACAGACAGACAGGGAAATGGGGACAGGTTCATATTGACCAAAGAAAGGACGTCTCCTTGCTTTGTGTGCACAGCGCTCTGGCTTTAGCTGACCATAGTGATTGGATTGTTGCTGCTCGCTGGGTAACACACACACACACACACACACACACACACACACACACACACACACACACACACACACACACACACACACACACACACACACACACACACACACACACACACACACACACACACACACACACACACACACACACCCCTACCCCTACCTACCTGCAGTCGACCTCTATAGCACCCTATAAGCGTATTCATATTGTAGGGTAGAAGGTTGCAGTCGACCTCTACAGCAGCCTATCAGGAGAATCATAATGCAGGGTAGAAGGGGGTATGAAGTAGTCGAATGGCAGGGTGGTGTTCCTAGTCTATCTAAAGACAATTACCAGTCCTCCATTATGAAGTCATCTCAGTCCTGAATCTATAACTCTACAGTGCATACTGCTCAACACATGAATAGTGGTGTGTGTGTGTGACAAGGAGAGAGAGAGGTGGGATGAACACTCAGAGTACTATACCAGGCTAATGGAATCTCATTATGTACAGTCAATGCCATTTCTAAACTAGTTTCATTCTAGTCCTCATTCTATTCAGCTGTTACAGCTAGACAGCTAGAATGGACCATCAAATCATTTGTATGTCTGTAACTAGTGATGGTTTGCAAATAGGGACCGATTAGTTCTTGAGTCATTACTGGTTCGAAGTTACAGGAAAATATGCTGTGATAGGTGAAGATAATGTCATTATGATGATTATAATATAATCACCTATAGAGAATTCACCTTATGCAGCTGAGACAGTCATGGTAAAGGGTGTTTGGTCATGGTAAAGGGTGTTTGGTCATGGTAAAGGGTGTTTGGTCATGGTAAAGGGTGTTTGGTCATGGTAACGGGTGTTTGGTCATGGTAAAGGGCGTTTGGTCATGGTAAAGGGCGTTTGGTCATGGTAAAGGGTGTCTGGTCATGGTAAAGGGTGTCTGGTCATGGTAAAGGGTGTCTGGTCATGGTAAAGGGTGTCTGGTCATGGTAAAGGGTGTTTGGTCATGGTAAAGGGTGTTTGGTCATGGTGAAGGGTGTTTGGTCATGGTAAAGGGTGTTTGGTCATGGTAAAGGGTGTTTGGTCATGGTAAAGGGTGTTTGGTCATGGTGAAGGGTGTTTGGTCATGGTAAAGGGTGTTTGGTCATGGTAAAGGGTGTTTGGTCATGGTAAAGGGTGTATGTGCCCGTCAATGTGTCGTGCACGAATGTATGTGCCCCATATTTTCAATGGTGTGTGTGTGTGTGTGGTGTGTGTGTGCGCATGCGTGTGCCACATACACATGTTAGTTTGTACACAGACACACACATGCGTACTCCTTGCTGGCCTCACTCACTACCACCTCCTATAATCAGAGCCTGTAGGCAGCCAGCCATAAATTGTGTTATCTCCTTATTTATATTTGTTCACTGAATTGACTGAACTGTTCACAACAACCTCTTGGACGGGTGCAGAGCCTGACACAACTTCTTCCTCGTTAACCCAGACTGGGTAGCAGGGGGGCTGATGGGTAGGGGCACCGATCCTCACAACACACACATATTGACACAGCAGGGTATCGGGGAAGAATAGACATGCAACGTGTGAGAGAGGCCTAGTTAGTAGCATATAAATATAATTAATGGAAGGGAAAAAGCCCCTCAGACAACTGCAAATCTATTTGATTTGTATGGTGACAACAGTAGATAATTCTTGACCCGTCTATGCAGAGAAAGAGTAATAATATCTTTCTCTGTGCGTCTCTTCTATTTCTGGTGAAATATCATTGATACCAGGCTGGAAATACAGGGGGTTAGAAAGTATTCAGACCCCTTCCCTTTTTACACATTTTGTTACGTTACAGCCTTATTCTAAAATGAATTAAATCGTTTTCCCCCCTCATCAATCTACACACAATACCCCATAATGACAAACCAAAAACAGGTTTAAAATATTTTTGCAGAAAAAACAGAAATACCTTATGCAAATAAGTATTCAGACTCTTTGCTATGAGACTCGAAATTGAGCTCAGGTTCATCCTGTTTCCATTAATAATCCTTGAGATGTTCCTACAACTTGATTGGAGTCCACCTGTGGTAAATTCAATTGATTGAACATGATTTGGAAAGACACACACCTGTCTATATAAGGTCCCACAGTTGACAGTGCATGTCAGAGCAAAAACCAAACCATGAGGTCAAAGGAATTGTCCGTAGAGCTCTGAAACAGGATTGTATCGAGGCACAGATCTGGGGAAGGGTACCAAAAAATTCTGCATCAATGAATGTTTCCAAGAACACAGTGTCCTCCATCATTCTTAAATGGAAGAAGTTTGGAACCACCAAGACTCTTCCTAGAGCTGGCCGCCCAGCCAAACTGAGCAATCGGGGAGAAGGGCCTTGGTCAGGGGGGTGACCAAGAACCCGATGGTCATTCTGACAGAGCTCCAGAGTTCCTCTGTGGAGTTGGGAGAACCTTCCAGAATCTCTGTAGCACTCCACCAATCAGGCCTTTATGGTAGACTGGCCAGACGGAAGCCACTCCTCAGTAAAAGGCGCATGGAGTTTGCTAACGGGCACCTAAAGGACTCTCAGACCATGAGAAACAAGATTCTCTGGTCTGATGAAACCAAGATTGAACTCTTTGGCCTGAATGCCAAGTGTCACATCTGGAGGAAATCTGGCACCATCCCTACAGTGAACATTGGTGGTGGCAGCATCATGCTGCAGGGATGTTTTTCAGCAGCAGGGACTGGGAGAATAGTCAGGATCGAGGGAAAGATGAACGGAGCAAAGTACAGAGAGATCCTTGATTGGGCAGAGGTTCACCTTCCAACAGGACAACGACCCTAAGTACACAGCCAAGACAATGCAGGAGTAGCTTCGGAACAAGACTCTGAATGTCCTTGAGTGGCCCAGCCAGAGCCCGGACTTGAACCCAATCGAACATGCTCCCCATCCAACCTGACAGAGCTTGAGAGGATCTGCAGAGAAGAATGGGAGAAACTCCCCAAATACAGGTTTGCCAAGCTTGTAGCGTCATATCCTCATGAAGACTCGAGGCTGTAATCGCTGCCAAAGGTGCTTCAACAAAGTACAGAGTAAAGGGTCAGGAATACTTATGTAAATGTGATATTGCAGGGGGGGTTTATTTATAAATTTGCAAAAATGTTGAAAACCTGTTTTTGCTTTGTCGTTATGAGGTATTGTGTGATGAAGAAAAAAATGAATGCAATTCATCTTAGAATAAGGCTGTAACGTAACAAAATATGGAAAAAGTCAAAGGGTTCTGAATACTTTCCGAATGCACTGTATATATATATATAGAGGTAGAACCATAACCTATCCTATCTGTCCAGATCTGACAGAGGTCGTTGAGTGGCACTGCGTTCTGCAGCCAGGGTGTATGCATCTGTACGTTTCTGCCTTTATGGAAGAGAGAGTGTGTGTGTGTGTTTGCAGCTCTGTGTGCGTGAGTGTGAGAGTGAGTGTGTGTGAGAGTGAGTGTGTGTGAGAGTGAGTGTGTGTGAGAGTGAGTGTTTGTTCACTGCTGCATCTCTCAGGGGGAAGGCATTGAAGAGCCTTTATTTCTGCCTCAGTGGTTCTCTGTAGCAGCAGCCTCTTCCCATGGCTGCTGCATGGCCACAGAGGACATTACACTGGACGATGACTCTCTTTGTGTGTGTGTGTGTGTGTGTGTGTGTGTGTGTGTGTGTGCGTGCGTGCGTTCGATATCACAGGAGAAAAGGTGGTGGTAGAGGAGCTTGAAAGAAGGGATGAGAGAAAGAGAGAAGGAGGGATTGATTGATTATTGATTTTGATGGAGATGTCAGGGGTCAGAGAAGTGGAAAGAACACGCTCCGTCTTTATCACTCCATCACTCCTCTTTCAGCTGAAGAAGAAAGGAGAGGAGGGAAGAAGCAAGGAGCTCCTTGTTAGTTCTTCATCATTGACTTCCTCTCCCTTCCTTCTCTCTCTCTGCATTCCCTTTCGCCGATCCGCACTCTTTCTCTGTGGAGCTGTGAGGCCAGACAGAGAGCTTGGAGAGTCACGACACACACAGACACACACTACCTTACCACGGTTAATCAGACCAAATCAGCAGAAAAACGCCTTGCCATTTGCAATTCCTAAATCAAACATATGCTCATCAAAACCTGTCTGAGTCAGTCTGCTAAACTACTAAAATAAATGGTGTTTCACTAAAACATGCATGTTCCTCCCCCAAGGAAAAAGACAGTTAATCAAACGGCTCATTTCCATTCAAATAAAGCTGATCCAAGAAGTCCTATTAATAATCAAATGTGGGTGAAGAATAAATTACGTCCAACCGGATGGGGAGCTCACAGATCATTGTGTGTGTGTGTGTGTGTGTGTGTGTGTGGCTATAAGTCAACAGAAGACTGACACTCAATTATTCCATTAAAACAGAAACAGTGATGCCACATTGTGACTGAGTCAACATCCACTCAGGCTCATGGAGTTTACGTTACACTGCACAGCCAATAAGTAGCCTTATTAGTTTGGTGGTGGTGGTATGTGTGTGTGTGTGGCATGCTGACTGCAGCAGTGAGGCCTTTCCTGACTCACACACAGTAAAGAACTATATGTCACTCCAGCCTCTCCCTATCACGTTTACAGTAGTGGGTGACAAACACTTGGGTGTCGGCAGTGTGGGAAACTGTTCTTTAAATGTTGTAAGATTGAATGAATGTTTCAATGTACAGTATATACATTTTTCTCTGTGTGTCCACATTGAATTATACATGGAATATTTAATATATGAACATATGTGTAGCGGAAGAGTACGAAGACAGCTGCAACCCTCACCACTGTGAGGAGTCCCTTCTCTCTCCCTTTCTCTCGGTCTCCCTCTCTCTCTCTCTCTCTGTCTCCCAGCCAGGTGCAGGAGAGTCCCATCCTCCCTTCTCTCTCTCTCTCTCTGTCTCTCTCTGTCTCCCAGCCAGGTACAGGAGAGTCCCATCCTCCCTTCTGTCTCTCTCTCTCTCTCTCTCTCTCTCTCTCTCTGTCTCTCTCTGTCTCCCAGCCAGGTGCAGGAGAGTCCCATCCTCCCTTCTCTTTCTCTGTCTCTCTCTCTTTCTCTCTCTCTGTCTCCCAGCCAGGTGCAGGAAAGTCCCATCCTCCCTTCTCTCTCTCTGTCTCTGTCTCCCAGCCAGTTGCAGGAGAGTCCCATTCTCCCTTCTCTCGCCCTCTTTCTCTCTCTGTCTCTCTCTATCTCTGTCTCCCAGCCAGGTGCAGGAGAGTCCCATCCTCCCTTCTCTCTCTCTGTCTCCCAGCCAGTTGCAGGAGAGTCCCATTCTCCCTTCTCTCGCCCTCTTTCTCTCTCTGTCTCTCTCTCTCTCTGTCTCCCAGCCAGGTGCAGGGAAGCCCTTCTCCTTCAACTGTTTACCCTCATTAATCTATCACTGCAGAGAGAGGAGAGATGGGGAGAGAGGAGAGAAACAGTGAGTTGAGACAAAGCAATAGTGGAGCAGTGAGGAAAAGAGAGGAGCAGGAGAGAGGAGGGTCGTGCTTGTGGAAGAAGTTTGAAGTAAGAGGAGAGAGAGAACCTATTCCTACCAACACCTCTGATTTCCCAAACATAGACCCAACCCATTCCCAATGTTGATATTCCTGACATCTCTACCCATTACTATAAGACATTCCCAATCCAGCCAGAATGAACCACTCCAGCCCCACAGGGGAACATCAACGCTGTCTGGAGTCTCACTATTAGAGGTGACAGATCCTCTCCAGCTCCTCCCCCCGGCCATGGCCACCAATTAATGGTGATACAGGTCAATATGGATGAGAAAATAAATCCTATCTGAGAGAGATGGAGAGATCCTATTAACGTTCTGCTTTCAATCAATATACTGTAACTGATTGCATCAAAACCCTTGATCCCAAGTCACAAATGTGAGTGAGTGAGTGAGTGAGTGAGTGAGTGAGTGAGTGAGTGAGTGAGTGAGTGAGTGAGTGAGTGAGTGAGTGAGTGAGTGAGTGAGTGAGTGAGTGAGTGAGTGAGTGAGTGAGAGATCCTATGGTAGGTACACCTATAGCTCATCTCTTGGCAGTAGTACTGTAGTCTACTTTATCACTGACCTCAACTCAGAGTCTCTTAGAGCGTTCACAGTCAGTCCACTGTGTGGAAATCTACCAAAAAACAATTATGCAAAAACGAATTCAATCCCTTCTAGACAATTTCCTGGACAAAAGCTTTCACTGTAATAGTGGAGGTGTAGAAAACCTAAACAGTATATTTGACCTCTCAGCTTCCCTATCAAATCAAAACATTTCAAGCAGACAACCTAAGAAAGAAATTGAGAAAACGATCTAACCAAAAACATAGAGACCCAGAACACTTGAGCCTACACCTTCACTATGGTGAATCACTAAAACAATACAGAAATACACTATAGAAAAAGAAGGAACAGCACGTCAGAAATCAGCTCAATGTAATTGAAGAGTCCATAGAATCTAACAATTTCTGGGAAAACAAACAACAACACAAAGAGTTATCTATCCAAAACAGAGATGTATGGATAAACCACTTCTTCAATCTTTTTGGCTCTATAACAAACAGCAAAAACACATACATGATCAAATACAAATCTTAGAATCAACTATTAAAGACTACCAGAAACCACTGGATTCTCCAATTACATTGAATGAACTACAGGACTAAATACAAACCTTCCAATCCAAAAAGGCCTGTGGGGTTGATGGTATCCTAAATTAAATGATCAAATATACAGACCACAAATTCAATTTGGCAATACTTAAGCTCTTTAACATGATCCTCCTCCTGGCATCTTCCCCAATATTTGGAACCAAGGACTGATCACCACAATCCACAAAAGTGGAGAATAATTTGACCCCAATAACTACCAGAGGATATGCGTCAACAGAAACCTTGGGAAATCCTCTGCATGATCATTAACAGCAGACTCGTACATTTCCTCAGTGAAAACAATGTACTGAGCAAATGTCAAATTGGCTTTTTACCAAACTACCGTACGACAGACCAAATATTCACCCTGCACACCCTAATTGACAAACAAACCAAAACAAAGGCAAAGTCTTCTCATGCTTTGTTGATTTCAAAAAAGCTTTCAATTTGGCATGAGGGTCTGCTATACAATTGGATGGAAAGGGGTTTTGGGGGACAAACATTATAAAACCCATGTACACAAACAAGTGTGCAGTTAAAATTGGCAAAAAACACACATTTCTTTCCACAGGGCCGTGGGGTGAGATAGGGATGCAGCTTAAGCCCCACCCTCTTCAACATATATATCAACGAATTGGCGAGGGCACTAGAACAGTCTGCAGCACCAGGCCTCACTCTACTAGGATCTCAAGTTAAATGTCTACTGTTTGCTGATGATCTGGTGCTTCTGTCCAAGGAGGGCCTACAGCAGCACCTAGATCTTCTGCACAGATTCTGTCAGACCTGGGCCCTGACAGTAAATCTCAGTAAGAAAAACATTATGATATTCCAAAAAAGGTCCAGTTAACAGGACCACGAATACAAATTCCATCGGGACACCTTTGCCCTAGAGCACACAAAAAACTATACATACCTCAGCCTAAACATCAGCGACACAGGTAACTTCCACAAAGCTGTGAACAAACTGAGAGACATGGCAAGAAGGGCCTTCTATGTCATCAAAAGGAACATAAAATTTGACATACCAATTAGGATCTGGCTAAAAATACTTGAATCAGTTATAGAACCCATTGCCCTTCATGGTTGTGAGGTTTGGGTCCGTTCACCAACGAAGAATTGAGACTTCATGCAGAATTCTGCAAAAATATCCTCTGTTTACAATGTAAAACACGAAATAATGCATGCAGAGCAGAATTAGGCAGATACACACTAATGATCAAAATCCAGAAAAGAGCCGTAAAATTCCACAACCACCTAAAAGGAAGCGATTCCCAAACCTGCCATAACAAAGCCATCACCTACAGAGAAATGATCCTGGAAAAGAGCCCCCTGAGCAAGCTGGCCCTTTTGTTTTCCTGTAATTTGTTTGGGTCTATTTGTGTTGCTCTCCTAGGGCTCTGTGGGGTCTGTTTGTGAACAGAGCCCCAGGACAGCAACACAAATAGACCCAACCAAATTACGGGAAAACAAAAAGATAATTACTTGACACATTGGAAAGAATTAACAAACAGAGCAAACTAGAATGCTCTTTGGCCTTGAACAGAGAGTACAGTGGCAGAAACCCTGACCACTGTGACTGACCCAGAATTAAGGAAATCTTTGACTATGTACAGATTCAGTGAGCATAGCCTTGCAATTGAGAAAGGCCGCCACAGGCAGACCTGGCTCTCAAGAGAAGACAGGCTGTGTGTCACGCCCTGATCTGTTTTACCTGTCCTTGTGCTTGTCTCCACCCCCCTCCAGGTGTCACCCATCTTCCCCACTTATCCCCTGGGTATTTATACCTGTGTTTTCTGTCTGTCTGTGCCAGTTTGTCTTGTTTTTTCAAGCGTTACAGTGTTTTGTGTCTCAGCTGCTGGTTTTTCCAGTCTCTCTTTTCTCGCCCTCCTGACTCTGAGCCCGCCTGCCTGACCACTCTGCCTGCCCCTTACTGCCATCCTGTGCCTTGCCCCTACTCTGGATTTCCGACCTCTGCCTGAGCTGACCCTGAGCCTGCCTGCCATCCTGTACCCTTGCCCCACTACTCTGGATTATCGACCCCTGCCTGTCTTGACCTGCCGTTTGACAGCCCCTGTTGTTGTAATAAACATTGTCTGCATTTGGGTCTTACTTGAAACGTGATAGTACGAACTGGCCATGACTAACCCAGCAGACTTGGACCAGCTCCGCAATGCCATCTCATCCCAAGGAGCCCTCATTGGTAGACACAGAGTTGCTTCGCGGTCTGATGGAAGGGGTCCAGGACGTGGCCGAACGTCACAATCTAGCATTGGTCGCTTTGCGGGAGCAATTCTGTGGGTTGCCTACTAGGCAGCCTACCACGACGGTAACCTCCCAGCCCCTCAGTAACCCGGCTGGTAGCAGCGCCGTCACCCTGGTTTCCCGGGAAACCCGCTTACCTCCCACGTTTTCGAGCTGCAGCCTTTTTCGTTCCTCTCGGACCGTTCGAAGATAGCGTACAATATTACGCTTCTGTCCGGGAGGGCACTCGCCTGGGCCACGGTGGTGTGGGAGCAACAATCCGCCGTCTGCCTCAGTCTGGAGGTATTCGTAGCGGAGGTGAGAGGATGCGCTGTTCGACACGTTTCTGCACAGATTATCAGAGGATCTCAACTCACTCATTGCTTTAACCATCTGGATCGATGGTCGGCTACGGGAACGTAGGAGGGAGAAGATGTCTGATTGCGATCGCAATCGCTCATTCAAGTATCCCACCTTGCATCTGATGAACTTCGGAAGTCCCCGACGTCTTTGTCCCCGAGAGGATCCGAGCTTACCCGAGTTCCTCCAAGAGCCTCCGAAGACTGCCGATTTACCTCTTCTCGAGCCGAACGGGTACGCAGACTTATCACCCAGAGTTGTCTGTATTGCGGTACTGCCAGTCATTATGTGGCTACCTGTCCCTTCAAGAGACCTAGCTCATTGGTAGGAATGAGTACTCTGGTGGATCTTAAGGATAATTTTGCTTCTCCCGCTTCTCGCCCCCCTCTCCATGCCACCCTGCTGTGGGGCGACCAGTCCAAGTCTCTCTAGATACTCATCGACTCGAGGGCCGATATGAGTCTTACGGACATTACCCTGGCGTCCAAGCTGGGCATCCCCTCTTCATTCCCATGGACGTTAGAGCACTGGACGGGCGCTCTATAGGCTGAGTCACCCACCATACCACCCCCATCAACCTATGAGTTCCAATTCCTGCTAATTGAGTCTCCGCAGGTTCCTGTTGTATTGGGATTCTCTTGGCTCCAGTGACACAATCCCTCAATCATGGGCTGGAGCCCGTTCTGCCACGCTCATCCTGAAATCACCTCTGCCTGCCCCGGGACGTCTTCCTGGGGACTTGGGAATTGCCCCGAAGCTCTCCACCATTCCCGCAGAGTACCAGGACCTCCAGGAGGGGTTCAGGAAGGCCCAGGCCACTTCGCTTCCGCAATACCGACCGGTACCCAAGGATGTTAAGCCGGATGCGCTGGCACTCCGCTATAGCCTAGCGGCTACACCCCCCGGAAGCCGAGACCTTTCCCCCCTACTCCAAAATCCTTATCCCTTCTGCTGTTCGTCCTGTTGCCCCGCACCCTCTGTAAACTTCCTTCTTTTCATTGTCTAGATCCATGTCTCACAGCCCTTTGTCTCCTGTTTCCATATTATAGAGAGACATATTTCCCTCAGATTACACAGACCCGCAAAAAATTCAAAAACCAATACAATTTTGATGAACTCGCATATCTACTGGGTGAAATACCAGTGTGCAATCACAGCAAGATTTGTGACCTGTCGCCACAAGAAAAGGGCAACCAGTGAAGAACAAACAACATTGTAAATACAACCTACATTATATTTATGTTTATTTATTTTCCCTTTTGTACCTTAACTATCTGCACATCATTACAACACTATATTTACATAATATGACATTTGAAATGTCTTTATTCTTTCGGGAACTTTTGTGTGAGTAATGTTTACTGTTAGTTTTTTATTGTTTATTTCACTTTTGTTTATTATCTATTTCACTTGCTTTGGCAATGTTAACATGTGTTTCCCATGCCAATAAAGCCACAGGGAGAGGAGAGAGACAGAGAGAGAGAATGATATCTGGAAAATGAGGACTAGTCTTTGTGTGTCAGTTAGCCCTGTGCAGCTCCTTCATCTAGCTCTGTTTTTGGTGTGTGTTCTGCAGTGTGTGTTGTGACTGATGTCTAATGAATACTGTGTGAACTACTTTGTGAAGTGAACCACAGTGTGATACAGTATGCTTTCAGATGTACATAATATGTAGGCTATACCATATACACTGGATACATACGCTCATATGAAATTCTGCAATTATCCATGACAACATGTATATAGGAGTAATATGCATTAGATATTAATAGCAAAACTCCACATGTGATACGAGTGAATTAAACTTTGGTTTGTTTGTGGGAAATCTAATTTAATTTGCATTATTTATCCATGCATAATTGCATCCATGGTATATGATCACACCATAGCAACCTGTTAGTTAAAGCTACACTTCACTTCATCTCATGGTGCCACTCTTCCAGCTAACTCATTAAACACAAACACATACATAACCAACACCTTACAGTTGACTGCAATAACACACAATGTTTATGACATGTATTCATGCATAATGACTAGTCTTGTAGCCCTTCTGTAACAACATGTGGGGGAAAACCATGATCAATTTAAAATGTGAATGTGTGCTGTTGTATGTTCAATAATTTAACAAGATTAGACAAGACTTCCACGGTTCTGGCTCTGGTGATTTCTCTTTCTAGTCCTTGTCATTGCACTCCTCCTCTCGTTTTAAAAAGATGAATGATACAAAAATGTGTTAAAAGTTATCTGGGCTATGGGGGTTTACTGTTAAATTATTCTTTTGACATGTATTTGCAGGAACACCTGTTAATTAAGAGTCATTACTATGGATCAGGATGGTATATTGTTGGTGTCGGGTAAATGGGGCTGAAACCGTTGAGTAGAACCCAAAAGGGAGGCAACCTTGAAGGATTAATCATGAGATTTATATGATGGTGCAGTATGCACAGAAAGAGGGGGAGTAGAGAGAGAGAGGGGGGATAGAGAGAGAGAAGGGGTAGAGAGAAAAAAAGAGAGAGAGGGGGTAGGGAGAGAGAAAAAAGAGAGAGAGGGGGTAGAGAGAAAGGGGGCGAGAGTGAGTGAGAGAGAAGGGGGTAGAGAGAGAGAAAAAAGAGAGAGAGGGGGTAGAGAGAAAGAGGGTAGAGAGAGAGAGAAAAAAGAGAGGGAGGGGGTAGAGAGAAAGGGGGTAGAGAGAGAGAAAAAAAGAGATGGGGGTAGAGAGAAAAAAAGAGATGGGGGTAGAGAGAGAGAAAAAAAGAGAGGGGGGTAGAGAGAGCGAGAGAGAGAGAGTGGGGTAGACAGAGAGGGGGGAGAGAGAGCAAGAGAAAGGGGGGGTGGAGAGAAAGAGAGAGATATATTCTGATTCATCTTCATGCTTGTGTCTGTGGATATCAGTGACAACATCAAAGGACTTTAGGCAAACTCAGGACATGTCCAAAACAGTTGCAGAATTAATCTTTTAATTCTCAGAATATTTCTGTTGGCCAGAGATAATGTTCTTCTAACCTCTATTTGTCCAAATTGACAAGTGGTCCGAGAATTCAGTCATGTTTTCTGAACTACATGAGGGCATATCTTCCATCTTTTTATGGGATGAAAAATGCTGTTGTTAAATGCTCTTCAAACGTTTTTCTAATTATGTTATTTATCTACCAAACCGGACAAGAAATGTTTCCATGTTCTTAGAATGTCTCTTGTCAGATTGTCCAAACATGGTCCAATAAGGTTCAAGCATGGTCCAATAAGGTTCAAGCATGGTCCAATAAGGTTCAAGCACGGTGAACATTCAACAAAGATGTAAGTTGATTAATAACATGAAGATGATAAGGAATAAATAATAATGATGAATTAGTAGCTCATGTACACGAGGCAGACCATATGGAACTTAGTAAGATCATATCATAGCATCATGTCTCCTTCAGACGATATGCTCTGCAGCTTCAGCTCTTAAATGTCTTCCAATGTTTAATTAAACTGCATATCCCTTTCTCTATCTCTCTTATCTAGTCTTAATAATGCAGGAAAACAGACAGTCCATGTCTACGCCTTGAGAAAGAGAGAGAGAGACAGAGTTAGAGAGAGAGAGAGACAGACATAGAGAGACAGACAGACATAGTGAGAGAGAGACAGACATACAGAGTGAGAGAGAGAGAGAGAGAGACAGACATAGTGAGAGAGAGACAGACATACAGAGTGAGAGAGAGACAGACAGAGAGAGAGAGACAGACATAGTGAGAGAGAGAGAGAGACAGACAGAGTGAGAGAGAGAGAGACGGAGTTAGAGAGAGAGAGAGACAGACAGAGTGAGAGAAAGAGAGACAGACAGAGGGTGAGAGAGGGGGTGACAGCGATAGAGAGGGACTGTGTGTTCCAACCCATTCACCACATATGCATCCCACCTCCCCTACGATGTGTGTAATCTTGGATGGGGGGGGGGGGGGGGGTTAGGGTAATCCTGGTGGGTGCGGGGGGGGTAATCCTGGGTGGTGCAGGGGGGTGTAAAGGGGGCTATATGTCCCTGGACAGGGCCCTAGTTCTCTGGAGAGATGCCTGGCAGACACATCCCTAACTGACCCCCCCCCCCCCCCCCCAAACACACTCAGGGTAGGGAGACAGGCAGGCAGCTGCTAGCCTGATAGGGAGTCTGTATGGCTACGTGGGTGAGAGAGCAGTGAGGATTCACACCGACACACACGCATACACATACACCTTGAATCAATAATTTTTTTATTTCATGGGAAATTAATAAAATGTCACAGTTTTTATGGTAGAATAATAGTGAAGACATCAAAATTATGAAATAATAGATATGGAATCATGTAGTAACCAAAAAAAGTGTTAAACAAATCAAAATATATTTCGATTTTAGATTCTTCAAAGTAGCCACCCTTTGCCTTGATGACAGTTTTGCACACTCTTGGCGTTCTCTCAACCAGCTTCATGAGGAATGTTTTTCCAACAGTCTTGTAGTTCCCACATATGCTGGGCACTTGTTGGCTGCTTTTCATTCACTCTGTGGTCCCACTCATTCCAAACCATCTCAATTGGGTTGAGGTCGGGTGATTGTGGAGGCCAGGTCATCTGCTGCATCACTGTATCACTCTCCTTCTTGGTCAAATAGCCCTTACACAGCCTGGAGGTGTGTTTTGAGTCATTGTCCTGTTGAAAAATAAATGATAGTCCCACTAAGCACAAACCAGATGGGATGGTGTATCGCTGCAGAATGCTGTGGTAGCCATGCTGGTTAAGTGTGCCTTGAATTCTAAATAAATCACAGACAGTGTCACCAGCAAAGCACCCCCACACCATCACACCACCTCTTCCATGCTTCATGGTGGGAACCACACATGCGGAGATCATCCGTTCACCTACTCTGCGTCTCACAAAGACACGGCGGTTGGAACCAAAAATCTCAAATTTGGACTCATCAGACTAAAGGACAGATTTCCACCGGTCTAATGAATATTGCTTGTGTTTCTTGGCCCAAGCAAATCTCTTCTTGTTATTGGTGTCCTTTAGTAGTGGTTTCTTTGCAGCAATTCAACCATGAAGGCCTGATTCACGTTATCTCCTCTGAACAGTTGATGTTGAGATGTGTTTGTTACTTGAACTCTGTGAAGCATTTATTTGGGCTGCAATCTGAGGTGCAATTAACTCTAATTAACTTATCCTCTGCAGCAGAGGTAAATCGCAGTCTTCCTTTCCTGTGGCGGTTCTCAAGAGGATAAGTTTCATCATAACGCTTGATGGTTTTTGCGACTGCACTTGAAGAAACGTTCAAAGTTCTTAAAATTTTCCGGAGTGACTGACCTTCATGTCTTAAAGTAATGATGGACTGTCATTTTTCTTTGCTTATTTGAGCTGTTTTTGCCATAATATGGACGTGGTCTTTAACCAAATAAGGCTATCTTCTGTATACCACCCCTACCTTGTCACAACACAACTGATGTTATTTCATAGTGTTGATGTCTTCACTATTATTCTACAATGTGGAAATTAATCAAAATAAAGAAAAACCCTTGAATGAGGAGGTGTGTCCAAACCTTTGACTGGTACTGTATGCCGTACTTCCATTCATTTTTTAAAACTGATATCGGGCTACCTTCAGACGAGTCTTGTGAAGCTTGTGGGCATCCTAGACATGTACGTGTTCGTGAGAGTCTCACCTTTACATAGAGGTGTTATATTAGTGTGTAACCCAAACTGTTCGGACGTTACAGACAGAAGTCGGCAGATGGGAGGTACCAATTTCAGACAAGTCCTGTGACCTTTGTGGGGTTCGTAGAGCAAAAAGTTTTCGTGAGGAGACTGATTTTAGGGACGTCTCATAGTCTGACAAACACCACTGTAGCTCGGCCACCTTCCACCTCAGATGTCTCATGGTCTGACAAACACCGCTGTAGCTGGGTCACCTTCCACCGCAGATGTCTCATGGTCTGACAAACACCGCTGTAGCTCGGCCACCTTCCACCGCAGATGTCTCATAGTCTGACAAACACCGCTGTAGCTCGGCCACCTTCCACCGCAGATGTCTCATAGTCTGACAAACACCGCTGTAGCTCGGCCACCTTCCACCGCAGATGTCTCATGGTCTGACAAACACCGCTGTAGCTCAGCCACCTTCCACCGCAGATGTCTCATAGTCTGACAAACACCGCTGTAGCTCGGCCACCTTCCACCGTAGATGTCTCATGGTCTGACAAACACCGCTGTAGCTCGGCCACCTTCCACCGCAGATGTCTCATAGTCTGACAAACACCGCTGTAGCTCGGCCACCTTCCACCGCAGATGTCTCATGGTCTGACAAACACCGCTGTAGCTCGGCCACCTTCCACCGCAGATGTCTCATAGTCTGACAAACACCGCTGTAGCTCGGCCACCTTCCACCGCAGATGTCTCAGAGTCTGACAAACACCGCTGTAGCTCAGCCACCTTCCACCGCAGATGCGGAATGCCGCCATTGGCAGATGTGGTGGATTGAGACGCAGCCCATCCACCTCATCTAGCTTGAACAGATGGATTTTGACTGGGATTTTTTTAATGATGCTAATTCTATTTCCGCGCGGACATCGACTCTGCGGGGTTCAATTCACCCATAACCATTAGATCAGTTCTATATAAACCCATTAAAATGTTGGTATCGTTGAAATGTACTTCCACACTCAGAAATGCACCCATGCAGCAATTGATCAAATATTCCTCAGTACCCCATCAGAAGGCCATCTGTAAGCATTCGGTTTCACTGCAGAGATACATGTGATTCTCCAGAGACATCTACTCACTCTGTTTCTACGCTTCATTGCAGAATAATTAAAATGTAGAAAGTATTAATATTTCAAACCATGTTGTTGTCGTCCAAATGACCATATCCCATGAATCAAGAGTGCCCAAAAACTGAAATACAAGTTCATACAACAATAGTTGTGTTCAAAGGAGATAATAATGGTGTTTATTTGCAAACGTAATTTAAATGTCATGCTCATTGCACCACACACACACAAAGACATCAGCAGCTCTAATGTAATTTACCGGTCAGTGGTTTATGAGAGACGGAGTGAACACTGAAAATGAATCTGAATCCCAAATCGATGAGATATTAAAGTGTCCTTCATTGTCTCCATGGTGTTTATAAAATGCGATTAGCTTGGCCACATGTTATTAGAGTCAGAGCACTGATGAGCAGGCTCCATACCAACTGACACTATCTGTATCCCAAATGGCACCCTATTCCCCATAGAGTTCTGGTCAAAAGTAGTGCACTATGAAGGGAATAGGATGTCGTTTGGGATGCTGCCAATGTTCATCATGTGATTTAAATCAAACAGAAACCCGCCTCAGTGCATTGCCAACCAATGGAGAGAGGCGGATACTTTTATGAAGATGGACAGTCTAAATCCAGCTCCTCCATTGACAGCCCATAAATATTATTGTCTCCCGTATATAGAAATTACTTGGAAATTGGCCATAAAGCTGGCATCTACACATTGGCATGGGTGATTTAGAGGTGGAAGTCTGGCTGGGGTATTGTGTAATAGAGTAACAGATGTGATGAATGTCCATTACATGAGGGATCCATGGTATTTCTCCAGGGCTAGGAGGACTCTAGAGAAACCTGACTTCTGTGCTGTTCTCTCTCTCTCTCTCTCGCCCAATTCCCCTGCCAGGCTCAGGGCCGATCCACATACAGCTGTGCTTCAGGGGATCAGTTTGCTTATTCAATGGGACACACGCACACACATCGAAGAACAAACACCCGAAAGTTGCCAGGGTTACACAAGGGCCAGCTGGCAGCAGACACACACACACACACACACACACACACACACACACACACACACACACACACACACACACACACACACACACACACACACACACACACACACACACACACACACACACACACACACACACACACACACACATCCTCCTCCTATCCACTTGACTCTACATAAAGGGTCTTGATCAAAGTCATTCATGTTGCTCTATAACTCAGCGTCTCATTTCCAAGACAAATGAGGAAGTCAGACTGGTCAGCTGGCCTCTGTCCTCCTGTCTGATAGAGGCCCTGATATAGGCCCACAACTTCCCCCTTCCCTTATTAAAACCTGGGCCAGCCATTGGACGACTGCATTATTTCCACTACCCAGCCCAGAACTTCAATTGACTACATCCTCCTAAAGGTTGCCATGGCAATAGGACACTAAAAGTGGATCTAATGGTCAAAGCCTAACAGAGGTGTGAGAAGGAGTGATTGCATGTGATTTGACAGGGTTCCCTTCAGGATATTCATTGTGCACAGCTTCTTTCTGAGTTCACCTTTTCCACCCATTCACTCTGCTAACAGGTAAGACTGCCTTTATTAGTGTCATTAGTGTCTGGTAGTGCCCACTGCTATAACGAGTGTCTTGGTACGATAGGTCGTTATCAACACCTGTGAAAAGACAGGAGACAATATTGAATCAAACTCTGGATCAAATGCACTTTGGCTGAATCTGGAGTGAGAGAATGATGATGATAAGGATGAGGAAGATGATGAGGATGAGGATAAATTAGGATGAGAATGATCTGTGTTTATGTGTGGTGTTTCCCTCAAACCCAAAACATCAACTTGGGTAACTCACCCCTTCCCCAATGTACAGCACCTACCTGGGTGAGTCATGTTGCACCAGAATGTTCACCAACACCCAAGAGCATTTTGCTGTGTCTGGAATCGCATGCATCCAGTACTGCATGGGACACAGCATAATACCATGTATAGGATTTGATCTGTTCAGTTCAGTGGCCTGCTGACCATTGTTCCACAATGCCGTCTGTTTGTCTGTCTGGTCCGAACTCTCCACTGCAGTCCCGACTCCTGACCAACTCCATCCACCCCTCTCCACTGCAGTCCTGACTCCTGACCAACTCCATCCACCCCTCTCCACTGCAGTCCTGACTCCTGACCAACTCCATCCACCCCTCTCCACTGCAGTCCTGACTCCTGACCAACGCCATCCACCCCTCTCCACTGCAGTCCTGACTCCTGACCAACTCCATCCACCCCTCTCCACTGCAGTCCTGACTCCTGACCAACTCCATCCACCCCTCTCCACTGCAGTCCTGACTCCTGACCAACTCCATCCACACCTCTCCACTGCAGTACTGACTCCTGACCAACGCCATCCACGCCTCTCCACTGCAGTCCTGACTCCTGACCAACGCCATCCACCCCTCTCCACTGCAGTCACGACTCCTGACCAACGCCATCCACTCCTCTCCACTGCAGTCCCGACTCCTGACCAACGCCATCCACCCCTCTCCACTGCAGTCCTGATTCCTGACCAACGCCATCCACGCCTCTCCACTGCAGTACTGACTCCTGACCAACGCCATCCACCCCTCTCCACTGCAGTCCCGACTCCTGACCAACTCCATCCACCCCTCTCCACTGCAGTCCTGACTCCTGACCAACGCCATCCACCCCTCTCCACTGCAGTCCCGACTCCTGACCAACTCCATCCACCCCTCTCCACTGCAGTCCTGACTCCTGACCAACGCCATCCACCCCTCTCCACTGAGGTCCTTATTGATTTTCTGTGCTGAGAAACAAGATCTAAATATTGAGGTCTAGAGAATGTTGATTTAACTCAATAGTGAAGGGCCATAGATTGGTGGGTCTTTATTCTGTGCATTTTAATCTTTGAATGAATTCATCAGATAAAGCCGTGGGGGTTGACACCAGGAGCAGAGTAGAATGGATGACCATACCGGCCTCCTGCGCTTCAATCAATGACTCTGGATTTAAACTGCAGAGCATCCGTACATTCATACCCTATACAGGTTACACACTGACCAACTCAATTTAGATTTATTAGGGATGAATTGATTTATAAAAGGGTCATTGTTCCTCAGTTTAGACATTTTTGCTCCCTGTGAAACCTCTTCATTTGTAAATATTTCATATGTCCTTCTTGTTAGAGGGCATTGTTTTTTTCGACTGGTTGGATTACCTTGGTATTTAGGTGTCCACTAGGCCACTATTCTTACTAATGAGAGTAATAATAGTAGAATACACCAGGTGCAATTTCAAAATGTGTTTGTGCATCAGAAGAGTATCTCTTGTTGTGTTCATCAGTAGCTGTGCTTCTATTAACATGTCCACTGATTTGTTATCGTCATTTACAAAGTTTGCATAGAAAATACATGCGACAATTGCAGTGGATGGAAAAAGTAACCAACTGTCATACTTAAAAAGAAGTCAAAGTCACCCAGTAAAATTCTACTTGAGGAAAAGTCTAAAAGTATTTGGTTTAAAATATACTTAAGTATCAAAAGTAAAAGTATAAATGATTTCAAATTCTTTATATTAAGCAAACCAGATGGCACCACTTTATATATTATTTTATTTATTTAAGGAAAGCCAGGGGCACACTCCAACACTCAGACATCATTTACATCCAAAGCATTTGTGTTAGTGAGTCCGCCAGATCAGAGGCAATAGGGATGACCAGGGATGTTCTGTTGATAAGTGTGTGAATTGGACTCTTTCCTGTCCTGCTAAGCATTCAAAATGTAACGAGTACTTTTGGGTTTCAAGGAAAATGTATGGAGTAGAAAGTACAATATTTTCTTAAGGAATAAATACTAAAGTAAGGTACAGATACCCCAAAAACTACTTAGGTAGACAATTGTCTGCTACGGTGCGTTTCCATTTAACTATCTTGTGTCGATAAAAACAGCTGGATGTAATGATGTCAGCTGGATGTAATGATGTCAGCTGGTTGTAATGATGTCAGCTGGATGTAATGATGTCAGCTGGTTGTAATGATGTCAGCTGGATGTAATGATGTCAGCTGGATGTAATGATGTCAGCTGGATGTAGTGAAGTCAGCTGGATGTAGTGAAGTCAGCTGGATGTAATGATGTCAGCTGGATGTAATGATGTCAGCTGGATGTAGTGAAGTCAGCTGGATGTAGTGAAGTCAGCTGGATGTAATGATGTCAGCTGGTTGTAATGATGTCAGCTGGATGTAATGATGTCAGCTGGATGTAGTGAAGTCAGCTGGATGTAGTGAAGTCAGCTGGATGTAATGATGTCAGCTGGATGTAATGATGTCAGCTGGATGTAATGATGTCAGCTGGATGTAATGATGTCAGCTGGATGTAGTGAAGTCAGCTGGATGTAATGATGTCAGCTGGGTGTAATGATGTCAGCTGGATGTAATGAAGTCAACTGGATGTAATGATGTCAGCTGGATGTAATGATGTCAGCTGGATGTAATGATGTCAGCTGGATGTAATGATGTCAGCTGGATGTAATGATGTCAGCTGGATGTAATGAAGTCAGCTGGCTGTATTGATGTCAGCTGGATGTAATGATGTCAGCTGGATGTAGTGAAGTCAGCTGGATGTAGTGAAGTCAGCTGGATCTAATGATGTCAGCTGGCTGTAATGATGTCAGCTGGATGTAATGATGTCAGCTGGATGTAATGAAGTCAGCTGGATGTAATGAAGTCAGCTGGATGTAAAGATGTCAGCTGGATGTAGTGAAGTCAGCTGGATGTAGTGACGTCAGCTGGATGTAGTGAAGTCAGCTGGATGTAATAAAGTCAGCTGGATGTAATGAAGTCAGCTGGATGTAATGATGTCAGCTGGATGTAATGAAGTCAGCTGGATGTAATGATGTCAGCTGGATGTAGTGAAGTCAGCTGGATGTAGTGACGTCAGCTGGATGTAGTGAAGTCAGCTGGATGTAGTGATGTCAGCTGGATGTAGTGATGTCAGCTGGATGTAGTGAAGTCAGCTGGATGTAATGATGTCAGCTGGATGTAATGATGTCAGCTGGATGTAATGAAGTCAGCTGGATGTAATGAAGTCAGCTGGATGTAATGATGTCAGCTGGATGTAATGATGTCAGCTGGATGTAATGATGTCAGCTGGGTGTAATGAAGTCAGCTGGATGTAATGAAGTCAGCTGGAAGTAATGAAGTCAGCTGGAAGTAATGAAGTCAGCTGGATGTAACGATGTCAGCTGGATAGAACGATGTCAGCTGGATAGAACGATGTCAGCTGGATGTAATGATGTCAGCTGGATGTAATGAAGTCAGCTGGATGTAATGAAGTCAGCTGGATGTAATGAAGTCAGCTGGATAGAATGATGTCAGCTGGATGTAATGATGTCAGCTGGATGTAATGATGTCAGCTGGATGTAATGATGTCAGCTGGATGTAACAATGTCAGCTGGATGTAATGATGTCAGCTGGATGTAGTGAAGTCAGCTGGATGTAATGAAGTCAGCTGGATGTAATGAAGTCAGCTGGATGTAATGATGTCAGCTGGATGTAGTGATGTCAGCTGGATGTAATGATGTCAGCTGGATGTAGTGAAGTCAGCTGGATGTAACGAAGTCAGCTGGATGTAACGAAGTCAGCTGGATGTAATGAAGTCAGCTGGATGTAATGAAGTCAGCTGGATGTAATGATGTCAGCTGGATGTAATGAAGTCAGCTGGATGTAACGAAGTCAGCTGGATGTAACGAAATCAGCTGGATGTAACGAAGTCAGCTGGATGTAATGATGTCAGCTGGATGTAATGAAGTCAGCTAGATGTAATGATGTCAGCTGGATGTAGTGAAGTCAGCTGGATGTAGTGAAGTCAGCTGGATGTAATGAAGTCAGCTGGAAGTAATGAAGTCAGCTGGATGTAATGAAGTCAGCTGGATGTAATGAAGTCAGCTGGATGTAATGATGTCAGCTGGATGTAATGAAGTCAGCTGGATGTAATGATGTCAGCTGGATGTAATGAAGTCAGCTGGATGTAATGAAGTCAGCTGGATGTAATGAAGTCAGCTGGATGTAATGATGTCAGCTGGATGTAATGATGTCAGCTGGAAGTAATGAAGTCAGCTGGATGTAATGAAGTCAGCTGGATGTAATGAAGTCAGCTGGATGTAATGAAGTCAGCTGCATGTAATGATGTCAGCTGGAAGTAATGAAGTCAGCTGGATGTAACGATGTCAGCTGGATGTAATGAAGTCAGCTGGATGTAATGATGTCAGCTGGAAGTAATGAAGTCAGCTGGATGTAATGAAGTCAGCTGGATGTAATGAAGTCAGCTGGATGTAATGAAGTCAGCTGGATGTAATGAAGTCAGCTGGATGTAATGAAGTCAACTGGATGTAATAAAGTCAGCTGGATGTAATAAAGTCAGCTGGATGTAATGATGTCAGCTGGATGTAATGATGTCAGCTGGAAGTAATGAAGTCAGCTGGATGTAATGAAGTCAGCTGGATGTAACGATGTCAGCTGGATGTAATAATGTCAGCTGGATATAATGAAGTCAACTGGATGTAATGAAGTCAGCTGGATGTAATGATGTCAGCTGGATGTAATGATGTCAGCTGGATGTAATGATTTCAGCTGGATGTAATGAAGTCAGCTGGATGTAATGAAGTCAGCTGGATGTAACGATGTCAGCTGGATGTAACAATGTCAGCTGGATGTAATAATGTCAGCTGGATATAATGAAGTCAACTGGATGTAATGATGTCAGCTGGATGTAATGAAGTCAGCTGGATGTAATGATGTCAGCTGGATGTAATGATTTCAGCTGGATGTAATGAAGTCAGCTAGATGTAACGATGTCAGCTGGATGTAATAATGTCAGCTGGATATAATGAAGTCAACTGGATGTAGTGAAGTCAACTGGATGTAGTGAAGTCAGCTGGATGTAATGAAGTCAGCTGGATGTAATGATGTCAGCTGGATGTAATGATGTCAGCTGGAAGTAATGAAGTCAGCTGGATGTAATGAAGTCAGCTGGATGTAATGAAGTCAGCTGGATGTAATGATGTCAGCTGGATGTAATGATGTCAGCTGGATGTAATGAAGTCAGCTGGATGTAATGAAGTCAGTTGGATGTAATGAAGTTAGCTGGATGTAATGAAGTCAGCTGGATGTAATGAAGTCAGCTGGATGTAATGAAGTCAGCTGGATCGAATGATGTCAGCTGGATGTAATGAAGTCAGCTGGATAGAATGAAGTCAGCTGGATGTAATGAAGTCAGCTGGAAGTAATGAAGTCAGCTGGATGTAATGAAGTCAGCTGGATAGAATGATGTCAGCTGGATGTAATGAAGTCAGCTGGATGTAATGATGTCAGCTGGATGTAGTGAAGTCAGCTGGATGTAATGAAGTCAGCTGGATGTAGTGAAGTCAGCTGGATGTAATGATGTCAGCTGGATGTAATGATGTCAGCTGGATGTAATGAAGTCAGCTGGATGTAATGAAGTCAGCTGGATGTAATGATGTCAGCTGGATGTAATGATGTCAGCTGGATGTAATGAAGACAGCTGGATGTAATGATGTCAGCTGGATGTAGTGAAGTCAGCTGGATGTAATGAAGTCAGCTGGATGTAAGGAAGTCAGCTGGATGTAGTGAAGTCAGCTGGATGTAATGAAGTCAGCTGGATGTAATGATGTCAGCTGGATGTAATGAAGTCAGCTGGATGTAATGATGTCAGCTGGATGTAATGATGTCAGCTGGATGTAATGAAGTCAGCTGGATGTAATGATGTCAGCTGGATGTAATGATGTCAGCTGGATGTAATGAAGTCAGCTGGATGTAATGATGTCAGCTGGATGTAATGAAGTCAGCTGGATGTAATGAAGTCAGCTGGATGTAATGATGTCAGCTGGATGTAATGAAGTCAGCTGGATGTAATGAAGTCAGCTGGATGTAATGAAGTCTGCTGGATGTAATGAAGTCAGCTGGATGTAATGAAGTCAGCTGGATGTAATGAAGTCAGCTGGATGTAATGATGTCAGCTGGATGTAATGATGTCAGCTGGATGTAATGAAGCCAGCTGGATGTAATGAAGTCAGCTGGATGTAATGAAGTCAGCTGGATGTAATGAAGTCAGCTGGATGTAATGAAGTCAGCTGGATGTAATGAAGTCTGCTGGATGTAATGATGTCAGCTGGATGTAATGATGTCAGCTGGATGTAGTGAAGTCACACCAACAACAACAAAAACAATAGTGTCCTATAAAAATGAAGTGGTTGCAGTAGTTCTATTACCCATTTAGGCAAATTGCATATAAAAATTGGCGACAGCCTGTTTGCTCTCCCACCTATCTGTTTCATGTCTCAGGTAGCTTGTGAAAGCCAGCACGAATAGAATGCAATAATTGACAAATATTTGCCGTATTCTAATAATTCTCATGTGCCAACGTATCGCCACGGTCCATGCCCTGGTGAAACATGCACTCCTGTAGAGATTAAATAATTGGATGATGAAACTTGCATCAGCCAACCAGAAAAGCAAGGTGAAGAAACACAAGCGTTCTTGCAAGTCAAGACAATCCTTGTCCTGCAAAGCAAATGTATTTTTACAGTTTAAAAAAATATTTTGCAAGAAGTTGGCCAGGGATCATCAACTAGATTCAGCCTATAGGCCAGGGATCATCAACTAGATTCAGCCTATAGGCCAGGGACCATCAACTAGATTCAGCCTATAGGCCAGGGATCATCAACTAGATTCAGCCTATAGGCCAGGGATCATCAACTAGATTCAGCCTATAGGCCAGGGATCATCAACTAGATTCAGCCTATAGGCCAGGGATCATCAACTAGATTCAGCCTATAGACCAGGGACCATCAACTAGATTCAGCCTATAGGCCAGGGACCATCAACTAGATTCAGCCTATAGGCCAGGGATCATCAACTAGATTCAGCCTATAGGCCAGGGATCATCAACTAGATTCAGCCTATAGGCCAGGGATCATCAACTAGATTCAGCCTATAACCCAGGGATCATCAACTAGATTCAGCCCGATCCTCTAACCCAGGGATCATCAACTAGATTCAGCCCGACCCTCTAACTCAGGGATCATCAACTAGATTCAGCCCCGTCCCTCTAACTCAGGGATCATCAACTAGATTCAGCCCGACCCTCTAACCCAGGGATCATCAACTAGATTCAGCCCATAGGCCAGGCATCATCAACTAGATTCAGCCTATAGGCCAGGGACCATCAACTAGATTCAGCCTATAGGCCAGGGATCATCAACTAGATTCAGCCTATAGGCCAGGGATCATCAACTAGATTCAGCCTATAGGCCAGGGATCATCAACTAGATTCAGCCTATAGGCCAGGGACCATCAACTAGATTCAGCCTATAGGCCAGGGATCATCAACTAGATTCAGCCTATAGGCCAGGGATCATCAACTAGATTCAGCCTATAGGCCAGGGATCATCAACTAGATTCAGCCTATAGGCCAGGGATCATCAACTAGATTCAGCCTATAGGCCAGGGATCATCAACTAGATTCAGCCTATAGGCCAGGGATCATCAACTAGATTCAGCCTATAGGCCAGGGATCATCAACTAGATTCAACCTATAGGCCAGGGATCATCAACTAGATTCAGCCTATAGGCCAGGGACCATCAACTAGATTCAGCCTATTGGCCAGGGACCATCAACTAGATTCAGCCTATAGGCCAGGGATCATCAACTAGATTCAGCCTATAGGCCAGGGATCATCAACTAGATTCAGCCTATAGGCCAGGGACCATCAACTAGATTCAGCCTATAGGCCAGGGATCATAAACTAGATTCAGCCTATAGGCCAGGGACCATCAACTAGATTCAGCCTATAGGCCAGGGATCATCAACTAGATTCAGCCTATAGGCCAGGGATCATCAACTAGATTCAGCCTATAGGCCAGGGATCATCAACTAGATTCAGCCTATAGGCCAGGGACCATCAACTAGATTCAGCCTATAGGCCAGGGATCATCAACTAGATTCAGCCTATAGGCCAGGGGTCATCAACTAGATTCAGCCTATAGGCCAGGGACCATCAACTAGATTCAGCCTATAGGCCAGGGACCATCTACTAGATTCAGCCTATAGGCCAGGGACCATCAACTAGATTCAGCCTATAGGCCAGGGACCATCTACTAGATTCAGCCTATAGGCCAGGGACCATCAACTAGATTCAGCCTATAGGCCAGGGACCATCTACTAGATTCAGCCTATAGGCCAGGGATCATCAACTAGATTCAGCCTATTGGCCAGGGATCATCAACTAGATTCAGCCTATAGGCCAGGGATCATCAACTAGATTCAGCCTATAGGCCAGGGGTCATCAACTAGATTCAGCCTATAGGCCAGGGACCATCTACTAGATTCAGCCTATAGGCCAGGGATCATCAACTAGATTCAGCCTATAGGCCAGGGGTCATCAACTAGATTCAGCCTATAGGCCAGGGACCATCAACTAGATTCAGCCTATAGGCCAGGGACCATCTACTAGATTCAGCCTATAGGCCAGGGGTCATCAACTAGATTCAGCCTATAGGCCAGGGACCATCAACTAGATTCAGCCTATAGGCCAGGGACCATCTACTAGATTCAGCCTATAGGCCAGGGACCATCAACTAGATTCAGCCTATAGGCCAGGCATCATCAACTAGATTCAGCCTATAGGCCAGGGATCATAAACTAGATTCAGCCTATAGGCCAGGGATCATCAACTAGATTCAGCCTATAGGCCAGGGATCATCAACTAGATTCAGCCTATAGGCCAGGGATCATCAACTAGATTCAGCCTATAGGCCAGGGATCATCAACTAGATTCAGCCTATAGGCCAGGGATCATCAACTAGATTCAGCCTATAGGCCAGGGATCATCAACTAGATTCAGCCTATAGGCCAGGGATCATCAACTAGATTCAGCCCGATCCTCTAACTCAGGGATCATCAACTAGATTCAGCCTATAGGCCAGGGACCATCAACTAGATTCAGCCTATAGGCCAGGGATCATCAACTAGATTCAGCCTATAGGCCAGGGACCATCAACTAGATTCAGCCTATAGGCCAGGGACCATCAACTAGATTCAGCCTATAGGCCAGGCATCATCAACTAGATTCAGCCTATAGGCCAGGGATCATCAACTAGATTCAGCCTATAGGTCAGGGATCATCAACTAGATTCAGCCTATAGGCCAGGGACCATCAACTAGATTCAGCCTATAGGCCAGGGATCATCAACTAGATTCAGCCTATAGGCCAGGGATCATCAACTAGATTCAGCCTATAGGTCAGGGATCATCAACTAGATTCAACCTATAGGCCAGGGATCATCAACTAGATTCAACCTATAGGCCAGGGATCATCAACTAGATTCAGCCTATAGGCCAGGGATCATCAACTAGATTCAGCCTATAGGCCAGGGATCATCAACTACATTCAGCCTATAGGCCAGGGATCATCAACTAGATTCAGCCTATAGGCCAGGGATCATCAACTAGATTCAGCCTATAGGCCAGGGATCATCAACTAGATTCAGCCTATAGGCCAGGGACCATCAACTAGATTCAGCCTATAGGCCAGGGATCATCAACTAGATTCAGCCTATAGGCCAGGGATCATCAACTAGATTCAGCCTATAGGCCAGGGACCATCAACTAGATTCAGCCTATAGGCCAGGGGTCATCAACTAGATTCAGCCTATAGGCCAGGGATCATCAACTAGATTCAGCCTATAGGCCAGGGATCATCAACTAGATTCAGCCTATAGGCCAGGGACCATCAACTAGATTCAGCCTATAGGCCAGGGGTCATCAACTAGATTCAGCCTATAGGCCAGGGACCATCAACTAGATTCAGCCTATAGGCCAGGGATCATCAACTAGATTCAGCCTATAGGCCAGGGACCATCAACTAGATTCAGCCTATAGGCCAGGGATCATCAACTAGATTCAGCCTATAGGCCAGGGATCATCAACTAGATTCAGCCTATAGGCCAGGGACCATCAACTAGATTCAGCCTATAGGCCAGGGATCATCAACTAGATTCAGCCTATAGGCCAGGGATCATCAACTAGATTCAGCCTATTGGCCAGGGATCATCAACTAGATTCAGCCTATAGGCCAGGGACCATCAACTAGATTCAGCCTATAGGCCAGGGATCATCAACTAGATTCAGCCTATAGGCCAGGGATCATCAACTAGATTCAGCCTATAGGCCAGGGACCATCAACTAGATTCAGCCTATAGGCCAGGGATCATCAACTAGATTCAGCCTATAGGCCAGGGATCATCAACTAGATTCAGCCTATAGGCCAGGGATCATCAACTAGATTCAGCCTATAGGCCAGGGACCATCAACTAGATTCAGCCTATAGGCCAGGGATCATCAACTAGATTCAGCCTATAGGCCAGGGATCATCAACTAGATTCAGCCTATAGGCCAGGGATCATCAACTAGATTCAGCCTATAGGCCAGGGATCATCAACTAGATTCAGCCTATAGGCCAGGGATCATCAACTAGATTCAGCCTATAGGCCAGGGACCATCAACTAGATTCAGCCTATAGGCCAGGGATCATCAACTAGATTCAGCCGTTGGACACATGTTTCTTCATTGGATGGTTTAGGGGCCAGAACATCATTGAAAATAATTTGTAGAATGCAAATTGACAGCCCGCTTACATCTGTATGTCATCATGTGTCTTTCTATTGTTCGTGGGAATACTTGGGAACATATTACCACAATTGAAATCACTTGGAGATGATTTCCTGGTGTTTTCTTTTGTCTTTTATGTCCAACAATGAAAATGGGGAACGCTGCAGTAGGCATTTAGAATAAAATGTGGAGTGGAGCTTTAACAGTTAGTTACATGAGATGTCATGTGCACATACCTTCAAAATTATTCGGCAATCATCCTTTATTCGAAAAAACACTTTTTCCATCACCATTTGTCTCAATAAAGAAAGTTAGCCAGATAACAACGTCTATCTTTAGAAAATATCTCTGTTGTTTCCATTACACATGTCTCAATAAAGAAAATGGCGACAACTTAGTAATAATCATGACCAAATAGCTATCGTCTGGTCAATTGCCCAGGGGCTCTGCCCTCCAAGGAGCCACATCGATTGTGTTAGTCATTCTAACTCAGATATCATATTAATATGACATAAGTCACTACAAAAAAATTGTAGAATTTCAGGAAATGAGATGTAAAAGTTCAAGAAAATTCTCTGCCCCATGGCAAAATATGTAGAATTACAGAAAACTTGCTTTAAAACCGCAACATTTTCTCTACACCCCAATGGCAAAATGTGTAGAATTGCAGGAAATGAACTTGTAAAGTGTAACACTTTCTCTCCACCATCAAGAGGGGGGCCACTATTTTACAAAAAATATTTTGCCCTGCTTTTGACCAGTTATGGCAAGCCACTGGGACACCAGATACAGGTAAGGTTGGTAGGCTGTTTTGTTTTTGTTGTGTTATTTTCTTAACCCGGGCTATCTCTCTATCTCAAACAACAAAATACAGTTAACTTAAAATTGTGCTTAGAAATGTCACGTATCTGTCTAACATGTACCTACATGTCAAGGTTTGAAACGCCAAAAATCAAGGTTTGGTTCACAATGCATGGGGCAGTGGCAGAAAACCAACTGCAGTTCTTGATTGGCCTGCAGGTGGAGCTATGATGCAGGTTTTCAAAGCGCGGTGCCCTTGCCAACTGAGTGCAACACAGGGAGGGTCATGTCTAGATGGTATACAGCTTTTGTAAAATTGACGGCAAAAGTTGCTTATTCGTTTTTTTGCATTTTAGCTAACCCTAACCCTAACCTAAGTATCCTAACCTGCAGCGTTAATTATCAAAACCTGCCGCTTAAGTTCTCCTAAACCTGCTAAGAAAAGTCCATTTTGACAAAATCTGTATCCCGTCTAGACAAAACCCACAGGGTCAGAAGAGTATCTGCAGCACGGTTGCAGCTTTCTTAACTTGCCCAGTCAGGTATGCAGGATGTAAAGTAGAGTAGGCTACAGATAAGAAAGAATATGTCAGTCGTGAATTTTAATCATGGATTGTATGGTGTAGGCCTAACATTTGCTTACTATTCTGGTAGGCTATTTAACTTCAACTGCCCTTTTGCCTGTGATAATATAACCGCAATCAAATTATTTCCCACCTATAAAACAAAACCATGGAAAATAATCATTCACTGTTTTGTGAATCATGTTACCCCTTGTCTGTAGGTCTATCTCAATGTGGCTTGTTGACCTTATCATTGAAAATGTGACTATTATGTCTAATTGGTAAGGCAAATTAAGAATGTAGCCTATAATTAATTTATAGGCTATAATGTGGTTTGGCTATAATAAATACCATTATTTTAGTGAATGTCTTACTGAAAAGGCTTTAATAGTTTTAAATGTTATTGCATAGGCATTCGTAAATATCATAATACCAACGGAAAGCCAATATCTTGATTAGCTGTTAGAAACTTTAAAAAATAATCAACGACAAAATAAGATAATCCCTTGACACAGAGCAAGTGTCTTAATTATATTTAATTTCCCTAATCTCCATCTTCAAATGATGCTCTGATTAGATATTTAAATCCGATGATCATTTCAACCCCAGTATTGTATTCATGTGTATTCCCTTCGGCATAGCCAAATCCCTTTCACGCTGGAATGAATGCATTACATAAACATAGAAAATACATTCGCTGGCTGCGGGCTTCAGCATATGCCTCTCATTCATCATGTGAGCTGCGCTTCTGTGATTGCTGGCAGTGAAATTTTACAATTAGCCCAATCACAGCCCTCGATCCGAGATGTCACTGCGGGCGAGTCAGAAGGCTTGGTGAAACAAGACAGTCGCTCCTTGCGCCCCGGCATAGCGCCATACACTCAAATCCCTGCCCAGTTACTCAGTTGTCAGCTGCGAACCTGCAAAGTCGAAAAGCACCCTCTCTCTCTTATCCCCTCTCGTCGCAGCATCACACAACGCCTTTCAGATGGGAGCATCGCACTGATCTACAGCGCGACACAGCCTCTTGCGGAATCCTACAGTGCAGCGATTTTCAAGGCATAAGTGCGTCCGCGTTTGGGATGGGAGGTGTTGCGATCCCGCCGGGTCTGAGTCCACTCGGAGCGGCATAGTGGCTGGAGAGGGACTCGCTGATCGGAAGTGTTGTTGGGATCCTGCTGCTATTTCCTTTCGCGCTGGATTCTCATGCTTTTGACTAACACGTCGCTGCGGAGGATTTAGAACGGCCCAATTCATAAAGAAGCATCACAGCCCTGTGGATTAGGATACCAAAAGGTGTTTCTTTTTACGCATCTCGTTGTAATTTGGAAGTAAAGGAGTTGGGATTCATCGGGACGTGCCTGTTACCGCAGTGTCAATGCGACTGCGGCTGTGAACTGATATCCGCAGCGATTACAGGTAAGGACGGGCTTGTCACAGGGTGCTCATTTAACGGCACTATTGTTTTTGGTCTTTATCGTTTTCTTTTTTGAAGAATTGTGTCGCGGATGCCTCTGCACCAGGTAAAGGCATGTATACCTGTTCTCTGCCGTATAGCCATGTCGCGCGGAGAACACTGCACCATCCTTCTCTTGCTGGTTTGGGATTTCAGTTTTTAAAAAATGACCTCTTACAATTTTCCCACCATCGCCACTCTGATATAGAATAGGATTGCATAATTTATTGTTGATGCTATTCTATGTGCAGTTGTGGTGCATTTTTCTGACATTTACCGCTTTAGAGCATGTGTACGGCTTCATTCATTTTGAGCATTTACTTGCCCAAATGCGTGCGCGCGTCTGCCCGCGCTGAACTCTGTAGGTAAAGTGATATTGACCAAGTGATATTAGGGAATGTAGCCTATGGGGTGGGAGAATTTCGCAGTGTGTTAAGAGACATTTGTCCACCTTCCTACAACAGTCGGCTCTGCAGTATGCTATGTGACATCCTATTGCACACCATGAGGTGGATATTTCCCCCACCACTCTCTCGTCTCGTTGATATAGCCTAGCGCAATGACATCCAATAATTCCCATCCCACTGTGTAGGACTAGATGTTTCATATGACACCTCTCAGAGAGTCACAGCGTAGGTGTACGGTGTCTCTGTTTTCATGCGTGCTGTAACTCGTGGAAAGCGCACGTTGCATCATGAAACATTTATTGTAACCTCAAATGGCACATCTCCCATCTCCGTAGCTGGAAAGCGTCGCCGATGATAAATTGCGGGCTGCATTGCTGTGCGTCGCACGTCTCCACTCAAGTGCCCTAGGTCTAGGAACATGACCGATATGGTTTTGGGCTTGGGAAGGGACATCCGTAGCTTGTCTGGTCAAGTGATTTTGGTTTTCCCATTCACTCTTTGATTTTCCAGTATATAGTAAAAATACAAATAAAATAATTATATATATATATATATATATACATATATATATATATATATAGAGAGAGAGAGAGAGAGAGAGAGAGAGAGAGAGAGAGAGAGAGAGAGAGAGAGAGAGAGTAGACTATTATAGAGTATTTTAAATCAGTCTAGAAATGTCCACGTGCAGCCTTAAACGATACAGGCGATTACATAAATGCTATAAGGGCACGCCGGTGTCCGTGAGAACGGACAGTGAGCAACGGTAGCTTTAAGTCAAAAAGTCATTTAACCTCACTGTTATATTGTCATGACAACGTCGTTGATCCAATCCTCTTCTTCACAGAACAACATGCCACACAACTGGAATACATGGATAGAAATTCATTACTATTAGGCCATATCAATTGATCAAGGACATAATACATTTGTTATACATATAGAATATCTTCAATATTTAGCTCCAAACACTGGGCTGCTTGAGGGTAACGCTGTATAATCTGTGTAAAGATTCAGGCTAAAATGCTGTAACCCTAATGGCTCACATCGAGCTTGTGCCAGTAGGCTTTGTAGTCAGTAGTGGGAGAGGTGAACCTGTGTTGAGTAGGCTTTGTAGTCAGTAGTGGGAGAGGTGATCCTGCGTTGAGTAGGCTTTATAGTCAGTAGTGGGAGAGGTGATCCTGTGTTGAGTAGACTTTGTAGTCAGTAGTGGGAGAGGTGATCCTGTGTTGAGTAGACTTTATAGTCAGTAGTGGGAGAGGTGATCCTGTGTTGAGTAGACTTTATAGTCAGTAGTGGGAGAGGTGAACCTGCGTTGAGTAGACTTTGTAGTCAGTAGTGGGAGAGGTGATCCTGTGTTGAGTAGGCTTTGTAGTCAGTAGTGGGAGAGGTGATCCTGTGTTGAGTAGACTTTATAGTCAGTAGTGGGAGAGGTGAACCTGCGTTGAGTAGACTTTGTAGTCAGTAGTGGGAGAGGTGATCCTGTGTTGAGTAGACTTTGTAGTCAGTAGTGGGAGAGGTGATCCTGTGTTGAGTAGACTTTGTAGTCAGTAGTGGGAGAGGTGATCCTGTGTTGAGTAGACTTTATAGTCAGTAGTGGGAGAGGTGATCCTGTGTTGAGTAGACTTTGTAGTCAGTAGTGGGAGAGGTGATCCTGTGTTGAGTAGACTTTGTAGTCAGTAGTGGGAGAGGTGATCCTGCGTTGAGTAGGCTTTATAGTCAGTAGTGGGAGAGGTGATCCTGTGTTGAGTAGACTTTATAGTCAGTAGTGGGAGAGGTGATCCTGCGTTGAGTAGACTTTGTAGTCAGTAGTGGGAGAGGTGATCCTGTGTTGAGTAGACTTTGTAGTCAGTAGTGGGAGAGGTGATCCTGTGTTGAGTAGACTTTGTAGTCAGTAGTGGGAGAGGTGATCCTGTGTTGAGTAGACTTTGTAGTCAGTAGTGGGAGAGGTGATCCTGTGTTGAGTAGGCTTTGTAGTCAGTAGTGGGAGAGGTGATCCTGTGTTGAGTAGACTTTGTAGTCAGTAGTGGGAGAGGTGATCCTGCGTTGAGTAGGCTTTGTAGTCAGTAGTGGGAGAGGTGATCCTGTGTTGAGTAGGCTTTATAGTCAGTAGTGGGAGAGGTGATCCTGCGTTCAGCAGCTCAGTAGTCTGGTGTTATGGGAGCACCAGCATCACAGAGAAGCTGAGAGCTTTCTCTATTAGTCTGTGGTTATAGACCAGTCAGCAGCCAGACAGTCAGCAGCAAGACAGCCACTGGGACGTGTTGTAGGCTACCTGGAAGAGTGTCTATTTAATATCCAGTCACTGCCGCACCGCTATCTCTTTAGACCTTAGAAAGCATAGCGCTCTCTCCTTCTGCATAGTGGGATGTAGGTCCTTGACTCATAGTGCAGCTTTACAGAACCCCCCCCCCTCTCTCTCTCTCTCTCTCTCTCTCTGTCTCTCTCTCTGTCTCTCTCTGTCTCTCTCTGTCTCTCTCTGTCTCTCTCTCTCTCTCTCTCTCTCTCTCTCTCTCTCTCTCTCTCTCTCTCTCTCTCTCTCTCTCTCTCTCTCTCTCTCTCTCTCTCTATTGCCAGCAGCAGCTGCTACTCTAACCTGTACAGAATGCGTAACTGACTATAGCAGTAGCTCTGTTAAACTCAGTCATACCCCACTAAAGTCTATACACTATATTATGTATACATTATTACACTATAGCTTATACACTATAGCATGTATACAGTATTACACTATAGCTTATACACTATAGCATGTATACAGTATTACACTATAGCTTATACACTATAGTATGTATACACTATTATACTATAGCTTATACACTATAGTATGTATACATTAGTACACTATAGTATGCACACTATAGTATGCATACATTATTACACTATAGGCTACACACCATAATATGTATATATTATTAGACGATAGTCTACGCACCATAATATGTATACATTATTATACTATAGACTACACACTATAATATGTATACATTATTACACTATAGTATGTATACATTATTACACTATAGCCTATAACACTATAGTCTACACACTATAATATGTATACATTATCACACTATAGTATGTATACATTATTACACTATAGTCTATATACTATAGTATGTATACATTATTACACTTATAGTCTATATACTATAGTATGTATACATTATTACACTATAGTCTACACACCATAATATGTATACATTATTACACTATAGTCTATATACATTAGTACACTATAGTCTACACACTATATTATGTATACATTATTACACTATAGTCTACACACCATAATATGTATATATTATTACACTATAGTATGTATACATTAGTACACTATAGTCTACACACTATATTATGTATACAGTATTACACTATAGTCTATACACTATAGTATGTATACATTATTACACTATAGTCTATATACTATAGTATGTATACATGATTACACTTATAGTCTATATACTATAGTATGTATACATTATTACACTATAGTCTACACACCATAATATGTATATATTATTACACTATAGTATGTATACATTAGTACACTATAGTCTACACACTATATTATGTATACAGTATTACACTATAGTCTATATACTATAGTATGTATACATGATTACACTTCTAGTCTATACACTATATTATGTATACATTATTACACTTATAGTCTATATACTATAGTATGTATACATTATTACACTATAGTCTACACACCATAATATGTATATATTATTACACTATAGTATGTATACATTAGTACACTATAGTCTACACACTATATTATGTATACAGTATTACACTATAGTCTACACACTATATTATGTATACAGCATTACACTATAGTCTATACACTATAGTATGTATACATTATTACACTTATAGTCTATACACTATATTATGTATACATTATTACATTATATTATGTATACATTATTACACTATAGTATGTATACATTATTACACTATAGTATGTATACATTATTACACAATAGTATGTATACATTATTACACTTATAGTCTATACACTATATTATGTATACATTATTACACTATAGTATGTATACATTATTACACTATAGTATGTATACATTATTACACTTCTAGTCTATTGACTATAGTATATATACATTATTACACTATAGTATGTATACATTATTACACTATAGTATGTATACATTATTACACTATAGTATGCATACATTATTACACTTCTAGTCTATACACTATAGTATGTATACATGATTACACTATAGTATGTATACATTATTACACTATAGTATGTATACATTATTACACTATAGTATGTATACATTATTACACTTATAGTCTATACACTAGATTATGTATACATTATTACACTATAGTATGTATGCATTATTACATTATAGTATGTATACATTATTACACAATAGTATGTATACATTATTACACTTCTAGTCTATACACTATAGTACGTATACATTATTACACTTATAGTCTATACACTATATTAGGTATACATTATTACACTATAGTATGTATACATTATTACACTATAGTATGTATACATTATTACACTTCTAGTCTATACACTATAGTATATATACATTATTACACTATAGTATGTATACATTATTACACTATAGTATGTATACATTATTACACAATAGTATGTATACATTATTACATTATAGTATGCATACATTATTACACTATAGTATGTATACATTATTACACTTATAGTTTATACACTATAGTATGTATACATTATTACACTATAGTAGGTTCTATTATTACACTATTTCCTATCCACTATATATGCATTCCTACATTATTTTCTATACATTATCCTACCATTGACTTTAGCCTATATGTTCCCTTCAGATCCCTCTGAAATGGTATAAGGATTGGATATGTATTTCGGGGCTGTATTAGTGAATAGTGTGAGGCTCCATCCAATGGATGAGCATGCTGGGCAGAGTGTGCCTAGAGAGAGGGAGTTCTTCACAGAGCAGAGCCAAGGAGACTGAGAACTGCAGTAAGAGGTCACAGCAGGGCCAGGGAGACTGAGAACTGCAGTAAGAGGTCAGAACAGGACCAGGGAGACTGAAGGCTACGGTAAGGGGTCAGAGCAGGGCCAGGGAGACTGAAGGCTACAGTAAAGGGTCAGAGCAGGGCCAGGGAGACTGAAGGCTGCAGTAAGGGGTCAGAGCAGGGCCAGGGAGACTGAAGGCTACAGAAAGGGGTCAGAGCAGGGCCAGGGAGACTGAAGGCTACAGTAAGGGATCAGAGCAGGGCCAGGGAGACTGAAGGCTACAGTAAGGGGTCAGAGCAGGGCCAGGGAGACTGAAGGCTACGGTAAGGGGTCAGAACAGGGCCAGGGAGACTGAAGGCTACAGTAAGGGGTCACAGCAGGGCCAGGGAGACTGAAGGCTGCAGTAAGGGGTCAGAGCAGGGCCAGGGAGCCTGAGGCTGCAGTAAGGGGTCACAGCAGGGCCAGGGAGACTGAAGGCTGCAGTAAGGGGTCACAGCAGGGCCAGGGAGACTGAAGGCTGCTGTAAGGGGTCAGAGCAGGGCCAGGGAGACTGAGAACTGCAGTAAGGGGTCAGAACAGGACCAGGGTGACTGAAAGCTGCAGTAAGGGGTCAGAGCAGGGCCAGGGAGACTGAGAACTGCAGTAAGGGGTCAGAACAGGGCCAGGGAGACTGAGGCTGCAGTAAGGGGTCAGAGCAGGGCCAGGGAGCCTGAAGGCTGCAGTAAGGGGTCAGAGCAGGGCCAGGGTGACTGAAGGCTGCAGTAAGGGGTCAGAGCAGGGCCAGGGAGACTGAAGGCTGCAGTAAGGGGTCAGAGCAGGGCCAGGGAGGCTGAAGGCTACAGTAAGGGGTCAGAGCAGGGCCAGGGAGACTGAAGGCTGCAGTAAGGGATCAGAGCAGGGCCAGGGAGACTGAAGGCTGCAGTAAGGGGTCAGAGCAGGGCCAGGGAGACTGAAGGCTGCAGTAAGGGGTCAGAGCAGGGCCAGGGAGACTGAAGGCTGCAGTAAGGGGTCAGAGCAGGGCCAGGGAGACTGAGAACTGCAGTAAGGGGTCAGAACAGGACCAGGGAGACTGAGAACTGCAGTAAGGGGTCAGAGCAGGGCCAGGGAGACTGAAGGCTGCAGTAAGGGGTCAGAGCAGGGCCAGGGAGCCTGAAGGCTGCAGTAAGGGGTCAGAGCAAGGCCATGAGACTGAAGGCTACAGGAAGGGGTCAGAACAGGGCCAGGGAGACTGAAGGCTGCAGTAAGTGGTCAGAGCAGGGCCAGGGAGACTGAAGGCTGCAGTAAGGGGTCAACGCAGGGCCACAGAGATTTAACGCTGCAGTAAGGGGTCACAGCAGGGCCAGGGAGACTGAGAACTGCAGTAAGGGGTCAGAGCAGGGCCAGGAAGACTGAAGGCTGCAGTAAGGGGTCAGAGCAGGGCCAGGGAGACTTAACGCTGCAGTAAGGGGTCAGAGCAGGGCCAGGGAGACTGAGAACTGCAGTAAGGGGTCAGAGCAGGGCCAGGGAGACTGAAGGCTGCAGTAAGGGGTCAGAGCAGGGCCAGGGAGACTGAAGGCTGCAGTAAGGGGTCAGAGCAGTGCCAGGGAGACTGAATGATGCAGTAAGGGGTCAGAGCAGGGCCAGGGAGCCTGAAGGCTGCAGTAAGGAGTCAGAGCAAGGCCATGAGACTGAAGGCTACAGGAAGGGGTCAGAACAGGGCCAGGGAGATTGAAGGCTGCAGTAAGGGGTCAGAGCAGGGCCAGGGAGACTGAAGGCTGCAGTAAGGGGTCAGAGCAGGGCCAGGGAGACTGAAGGCTGCAGTAAGGGGTCACAGCAGGGCCACAGAGATTTAACGCTGCAGTAAGGGGTCACAGCAGGGCCAGGGAGACTGAGAACTGCAGTAAGGGGTCAGAGCAGGGCCAGGAAGACTGAAGGCTGCAGTAAGGGGTCAGAGCAGGGCCAGGGAGACTTAACGCTGCAGTAAGGGGTCAGAGCAGGGCCAGGGAGACTGAGAACTGCAGTAAGGGGTCAGAGCAGGGCCAGGGAGACTGAAGGCTGCAGTAAGGGGTCAGAGCAGGGCCAGGGAGACTGAAGGCTGCAGTAAGGGGTCAGAGCAGTGCCAGGGAGACTGAAGGATGCAGTAAGGGGTCAGAGCAGGGCCAGGGAGCCTGAAGGCTGCAGTAAGGGGTCAGAGCAAGGCCATGAGACTGAAGGCTACAGGAAGGGGTCAGAACAGGGCCAGGGAGATTGAAGGCTGCAGTAAGGGGTCAGAGCAGGGCCAGGGAGACTGAAGGCTGCAGTAAGGGGTCACAGCAGGGCCAGGGAGACTTAACGCTGCAGTAAGGGGTCACAGCAGGGCCAGGGAGACTGAAGGCTGCAGTAAGGGGTCACAGCAGGGCCAGGGAGACTGAGGCTGCAGTGAGGGGTCACAGCAGGGCTAGGGGGACTGCAGTGAGGGGTCTGCTCTATCCCATTGATTATTGCCTTCATGAATGACGATGAATAAATGTGTTGGTGTGCAGTGCTATGTACAATGTGTTTTGAAGCAGTACCTGAATAGACTAGCACACTTCTGATACGTACTGAATTGAGGTAAGTGTAGTCAGTTGCAGATTTTAATGATCATTATTAGGATCCCCATTAGCCCATGCCAAAGGCCACAGCTAGTCTTACTGGGGATCCCCATTAGCCCACGCCAAAGGCCACAGCTAGTCTTACTGGGGATCCCCATTAGCCCACGCCAAAGGCCACAGCTAGTCTTACTGGGGATCCCCATTAGCCCACGCCAAAGGCCACAGCTAGTCTTACTGGGGATCCCCATTAGCCCACGCCAAAGGCCACAGCTAGTCTTACTGGGGATCCCCATTAGCCCACGCCAAAGGCCACAGCTAGTCTTACTGGGGATCCCCATTAGCCCACGCCAAAGGCCACAGCTAGTCTTACTGGGGATCCCCATTAGCCCACGCCAAAGGCCACAGCTAGTCTTACTGGGGATCCCCATTAGCCCACGCCAAAGGCCACAGCTAGTCTTACTGGGGATCCCCATTAGCCCACGCCAAAGGCCACAGCTAGTCTTACTGGGGATCCCCATTAGCCCACGCCAAAGGCCACAGCTAGTCTTACTGGGGATCCCCATTAGCCCACGCCAAAGGCCACAGCTAGTCTTACTGGGAATCCCCATTAGCCCACGCCAAAGGCCACAGCTAGTCTTACTGGGGATCCCTATTAGCCCACGCCAAAGGCCACAGCTAGTCTTACTGGGGATCCCCATTAGCCCACGCCAAATGCCACAGCTAGTCTTACTGGGGATCCCCATTAGCCCACGCCAAAGGCCACAGCTAGTCTTACTGGGGATCCCCATTAGCCCACGCCAAAGGCCACAGCTAGTCTTACTGGGGATCCCCATTAGCCCACGCCAAAGGCCACAGCTAGTCTTACTGGGGATCCCCATTAGCCCACGCCAAAGGCCACAGCTAGTCTTACTGGGGATCCCCATTAGCCCACGCCAAAGGCCACAGCTAGTCTTACTGGGGATCCCCATTAGCCCACGCCAAATGCCACAGCTAGTCTTACTGGGGATCCCCATTAGCCCACGCCAAAGGCCACAGCTAGTCTTACTGGGGATCCCCATTAGCCCACGCCAAAGGCCACAGCTAGTCTTACTGGGGATCCCCATTAGCCCACGCCAAAGGCCACAGCTAGTCTTACTGGGGATCCCCATTAGCCCACGCCAAATGCCACAGCTAGTCTTACTGGGGATCCCCATTAGCCCACGCCAAAGGCCACAGCTAGTCTTACTGGGGATCCCCATTAGCCCACGCCAAAGGCCACAGCTAGTCTTACTGGGGATCCCCATTAGCCCACGCCAAAGGCCACAGCTAGTCTTACTGGGGATCCCCATTAGCCCACGCCAAAGGCCACAGCTAGTCTTACTGGGGATCCCCATTAGCCCACGCCAAAGGCCACAGCTAGTCTTACTGGGGATCCCCATTAGCCCACGCCAAAGGCCACAGCTAGTCTTACTGGGGATCCCCATTAGCCCACGCCAAAAGCCACAGCTAGTCTTACTGGGGTCTGATACACTGTGGTGGAAAAAGTACTCCATTTTCATACTTGAGTAAAAGTAAAGATACCTTAATAGAAAATGACTCAAGTTAAAGTGAAAGTCACCCAATAAAATACTACTTGAGTAAAAGACTAAAAGTATTTGGTTTTACATATACTTAGTATCAACAGTAAATGTAGTTGGTAAAATATACTTAAGTATCAAAAGTAAAAGTAATAGTATGAATAATTTAACATTTCTTATATTAAACAAACCAGACGGCACATTTAATTTTTTATTTTTTAACGGATAGCCCTTGGCACGCTCCAACACTCAGACATAATTTACAAATGAAACGTGTTTAGTGAGTTCTCCAGATCAGGGCAGTAGGGATGACCAGGGATGTTCTCTGTTTAGTGAGTCGGTCAGATTAGGGCAGTAGGGATGACCAGGGATGTTCTCTGTTTAGTGAGTCCACCAGATCAGAGGCAGTAGGGATGACCAGGGATGTTCTCTGTTTAGTGAGTCCTCCAGATCAGAGGCAGTAGGGATGACCAGGGATGTTCTCTGTTTAGTGAGTCCACCAGATCAGAAGCAGCAGGGATGACCAGGGATGTTCTCTTGATAAGTGCGTGAATTGTACCATTTTCCTGTCCTGCTAAGCATTCAAAATGTAACGAGTACTTTTGGGTGTCAGGGAAAATGTATGGAGTAAAAAGTACATAATTTTCTTTTGGAAGATAGTGAAGTAAAAGTAAAAGTTGTCAAAAATATAAATACTAAAGTAATGTACAGATACCCCAAAAACTACTTAAGTAGTACTTTAAAGTATTTTTACTTAAGTACTTTACACCACTGCCGATACATAATGAAAAATACATTACAAACAAAAATAGTTTACAATTTACATACATTTAAGAACATTAGCATGTAGACATTACAGACTTACATGTACAAAAAAAACAACTAAAGACACACAAATGTATTGTTGTTCTTGTTGTTGTTCATCTGTGGCTCAGCTCTACCAGGTACCTTCGAGGGAATAAGTGGTTGCCTTTGTGTCTGGCCATGGATGGCAGGTTAACTGGAACAGCTGGCAGATGGTAGGTGGCTACCTGCAGCCCGCTGGACCAGTCTGGCCATGGATGGCAGGGTAACTGGAACAGCTGGCAGAGGGTAGGTGGCTACCTGCAGCCCGCTGAACCGCTGGACCAGTCTGGCCATGGATGGCAGGGTAACTGGAACAGCTGGCAGAGGGTAGGTGGCTACCTGCAGCCCGCTGAACCGCTGGAGCAGTCTGGCCATGGATGGCAGGTTAACTGGAACAGCTGGCAGAGGGTAGGTGGCTACCTGCAGCCCGCTGGACCAGTCTGGCCATGGATGGCAGGGTAACTGGAACAGCTGGCAGATGGTAGGTGGCTACCTGCAGCCCGCTGAACCGCTGGACCAGTCTGGCCATGGATGGCAGGGTAACTGGAACAGCTGGCAGATGGTAGGTGGCTACCTGCAGCCCGCTGAACCGCTGGACCAGTCTGGCCATGGATGGCAGGGTAACTGGAACAGCTGGCAGAGGGTAGGTGGCTACCTGCAGCCCGCTGAACCGCTGGACCAGTCTGGCCATGGATGGCAGGGTAACTGGAACAGCTGGCAGAGGGTAGGTGGCTACCTGCAGCCCGCTGAACCGCTGGACCAGTCTGGCCATGGATGGCAGGTTAACTGGAACAGCTGGCAGAGGGTAGGTGGCTACCTGCAGCCCGCTGGACCAGTCTGGCCATGGATGGCAGGGTAACTGGAACAGCTGGCAGATGGTAGGTGGCTACCTGCAGCCCGCTGAACCGCTGGACCAGTCTGGCCATGGATGGCAGGGTAACTGGAACAGCTGGCAGAGGGTAGGTGGCTACCTGCAGCCCGCTGAACCGCTGGACCAGTCTGGCCATGGATGGCAGGGTAACTGGAACAGCTGGCAGAGGGTAGGTGGCTACCTGCAGCCCGCTGAACCGCTGGACCAGTCTGGCCATGGATGGCAGGTTAATAACTGGAGCACTAGCTGCAGGTTAGAAGGAGTGTGTGTGTGTGTATGTATTCCATCCTGTGCATGTGTGTGTGTGTGTGTGTGTACGTGTGTGTGCTATCCCAGCTCGTCTGTAAGCATTTCACGGTAAGGTCTACGCCTGTTGTGTTCGGCGCATGTGACAAATACAATTTGATTTGATTTGATCTCACCTCATTACTCCCATCACAGTGGGCACCCCATCTCAAGGGGAAACATTTAGTTCCCAGCACACTTTGATACTCTGTCCTCTGGTGCCTTCCAGTTCAGCTAGAAGCCTTGATTCTACTGGCACTGTCCATCAGCACCTGCCTATAGGAATTTAACGGCAGCGTTTATCGGCCTGTAAGCACTTAATGTTGACATACTAGCCTCTGTTTGTTGGCTGCTGTTGTGGCTGGAATCTGGACCTGGAGACCAGGGCCTTGTCAATATTGTGACACCCCTGAACTGATACACTCCCACTAGCACAGCCTTGATTTAGAGATGAGGTGCTGTGTAGTTCAAATTAAAATGGATATTGAAATCATTTGAGACATGACCGAATCAGAGAAATATGAATGAAATCTCCACAATGACATGAATGTTGCTCAGTGGCCCAAGCGGATGTTTGGACACACACACATGCATAATTCGGCATGATAGTGTGTGTGTGTCCAAACTTCCGCTCGTGAGCCGCTTGCCGGTATGAATGCTCACTAGCAGAGCCTCCGCGGTGTCAGGCTGAATGATGGGTCTGTGGAGTTGATCTGAATGGAAGACTGTTTGCTGCTGTGTGTGTGTGTGTGTGTGGAATCACCACCCCAAATGGGCTGAGAGAAAGCTACCAGACACAGGCTATTGGACAATAGACCCCCCCGCCGAGACGGCCAATAGGATTTCCTTTCTGCATCACCAGCTGTAACCAGTAGAACTTACTCTCCCTCATATCTTAGAGCAGACAGTTATGGAACTGCACGCACGCACGCACGCACGCACGCACGCACGCACGCACGCACGCACGCACGCACGCACGCACACACACACACACACACACACACACACACACACACACACACACACACACACACACACACACACACCATTAGATACCAATCTACAACACATCGAGGGTATCATATCAAGCATAGCCTCAAAGCTCTCGATCTATACAATATAAGCTCCCCTCCGAACTTCCATTGGAATCAGCCCCGCTGCCGTAGCCCATTTCATCCTCAATAATAACTCCCTTTTCAAGCCCCACATCAAGCAAAGCCTCTAAAACACATAACCTTCTGCAATTTTATCATTTCATGCATTCACCTAAAGGAGCTCTCCTTCCCTCTCCTCAGAAGAGCTGAAGACAGTAAAACACACTCCTTCAACCCCACTACCCCTAGGGCCACAGCAGACGAGTAGTAGGAGAAAATACATCTATACCAAGAGAGAGAGAGAGAGAGAGAGAGAGAGATAGGAAAGAAAGAGAGAGAGTGAAAGAGAGAGAGAGAGAGAGAGAGATAGGAAAGAGAGAGAGTGAAAGAGAGAAAGGGTAATGATGCCATCTTTCACAGGCCCTCATCCCACCTCCCTCCTGTCTGTTGAGAGTTGCCGGGAGTGTCAGCAGGGTATCTGTATGCAGTGTTACCGCGGTAATTCAGACACACCATGAGCAGATCTGCAACAGAACGGGGTGCGACTTAACACCCCCCCAGGAGGCCCTATACTGTTTGGGCAACATATGTTCTAGCAGTGGGATTGATGTTCCTGTTACAGCTAGCCTTACTGTAGATGGTTATGTTCCTGTTACAGCTAGACTTACTGTAGATGGTTATGTTCCTGTTACAGCTAGACTTACTGTAGATGGTTATGTTCCTGTTACAGCTAGACTTACCGTAGATGGTTATGTTCCTGTTACAGCTAGCCTTACTGTAGATGGTTACGTTCCTGTTACAGCTAGCCTTACTGTAGATGGTTATGTTCCTGTTACAGCTAGCCTTACTGTAGATGGTTACGTTCCTGTTACAGCTAGACTTACTGTAGATGGTTACGTTCCTGTTACAGCTAGCCTTACTGTAGATGGTTATGTTCCTGTTACAGCTAACCTTACTGTAGATGGTGATGTTCCTGTTACAGCTAGCCTTACTGTAGATGGTGATGTTCCTGTTACAGCTAGCCTTACTGTAGATGGTGATGTTCCTGTTACAGCTAGCCTTACTGTAGATGGTTACATTCCTGTTACAGCTAACCTTACTGTAGATGGTTATGTTCCTGTTACAGCTAGACTTACTGTAAAGGCTGTAAAGGCTGGATTTATTGCTGGTTTGAAGGTAGGTTATAGTGCAGTTGTGCCCATGGTGAATATCCTTTGATGAGGGATTGGAGGCTGACTCAATCCTCACTAGGCACATACGACTAGGAGCAGCAGTTTTTTCCTGGTCAGGTCTCACGGTTAGGAAAGCCTCACGAACCCTACCCTATAGACACAAGTCTGACATCACACTAGAGGCTGGAACCACACTAGAGGCTGAAACCACACTAGAGGCTGGAACCACACTAGAGGCTGAAACCACACTAGAGGCTGGAACCACACTAGAGGCTGAAACCACACTAGAGGCTGAAACCACACTAGAGGCTGGAACCACACTAGAGGCTGGAACCACACTAGAGGCTGAAACCACACTAGAGGCTGAAACCACACTAGAGGCTGGAACCACACTAGAGGCTGAAACCACACTAGAGGCTGGAACCACACTAGAGGCTGAAACCACACTAGAGGCTGGAACCACACTAGGCTCAGTAGAAGTTCAATAGAACCAGCGTTCTCTCCAGTTTCTCATTAATCCACATTGTTTCATTATTCCGCCCTATTGATTTAGTTGCCTTTGTAATTACTATTCACCGGGAAGAGGTGAAATCCCACTGGGTACAGACGTCAGTTCAACGTCTATTCCACGTTGGTCCTACGTCATTTCATTAAAACGACTTGGAAACAATGTTGATTTAACCAGTTTGTGCCCAGTGGGATGATGTCTGTCTGTCTGTCTGTCTGTCTGTCTGTCTGTCTGTCTGTCTGTCTGTCTGTCTGTCTGTCTGTCTGTCTGTCTGTCTGTCTGTCTGTCTGTCTGTCTGTCTGTCTGTCTGTCTGTCTGTCTGTCTGTTTGTTTCTCTCTCTCTCTCTCTCTCTCTCTCTCTCTCTCTCTCTCTCTCTCTCTCTCTCTCTCTCTCTGATACTTTGGGAAAGTTGATGAATCACAGAAAGCTTTGTGTATTCTGTAAGGAAAGGAAAGAGGAGTTCTAGATATTGACTTCTGTACAGCCTGTCTGCCTTCCTAAATGGGTTTCAATACACAGTGAATTCTTGCCACCCATCTCCATGCATTCATTTTACCGCAAGCTGTGGTGTAGGCTATTAGATGTCTCAGCCATAGAACGCCCCAACCCCACAGCCACCCACACAGCTAAATGTGTTCCCATGGCAACATGACCGTTCCCCCTCCTCGGCGTAGTTCCCAGTCACCTGCAGAAACATGCTAGGGGGAGCCAACGAGCCCACATGATGTGACATTGAGATAGTCGTTGACGTCCGGTGTTTGAGTGACTGGGATAGAAAGGCTTGACTCTGTCCCACAACCTTGTTTGTTTTAAGGTAACTTTGTGTGCTTTAAGGTAACTTTGTGTGTTTTAAGGTAACTTTGTGTGTTTTAAGGTAACTGTGTGTGCTTTAAGGTAACTTTGTGTGTTTTAAGGTAACTTTGTGTGTTTTAAGGTAACTGTGTGTGCTTTAAGGTAACTTTGTGCATAGGAAGGCTGTAATGTGCCAAGTAGCTCTTGTAGACATGTTTGATGTCAGTATAGTAATTCAATGAAGAATAATGGTTTCTGTACTATGTCCATGGCAGTGGAGGCTGCTGAGGAGAGGACGACTCATAATAATGTCTGGAACAGAGTAAATGGAAATGCATCAAACACATGGAAACCATTCTGCTCCAGCCATTACCACGAGCCCGTCCTCCCCAATTAAGGTGCCACCAACCTCCTGTGGTGCGTGTGATATCATGACACATGTAGGGGAGTGTAAAATCAACTATCAAGTTGCTTTTCACATTTCATGTATTCAATTTCAGAACATGGGAGAATCACTATGAAACTATGAGGTATATTTGTGTTGGTAGACCACCTAACAATGATAGTCTTCCTACTGCCTAATCCTACTGACCTGTACTGTAACACAACTGTCCTCATACTCCCTCCTGAGCCTGGGACTCAAGAGTTTTCCTCTGTGCTTTCATTGGACACAGAGCTCCAGGCAGTCTACCTCAACTAGAACCCTCAACAAGCTTGTCCAGGTTTAAGGTTAGCCTGTTGTAGAACAGCTGCAAGCGCTGCGTTTCCCCACTATCAGAGCCGGGGTAACATCATCCCCTCAGTACAGGGATGGAATGGGAAAGCACCAAGCGCTGCGTTTCCCCACTATCAGAGCCGGGGTAACATCATCCCCTCAGTACAGGGATGGAATGGGAAAGCACTAAGCGCTGCGTTTCCCCACTATCAGAGCCGGGGTAACATCATCCCCTCAGTACAGGGATGGAATGGGAAAGCACTAAGCGCTGCGTTTCCCCACTGTCAGAGCCGGGGTAACATCATCCCCTCAGTACAGGGATGGAATGGGAAAGCACTAAGCGCTGCGTTTCCCCACTATCAGAGCCGGGGTAACATCATCCCCTCAGTACAGGGATGGAATGGGAAAGCACTAAGCGCTGCGTTTCCCCACTGTCAGAGCCGGGGTAACATCATCCCCTCAGTACAGGGATGGAATGGGAAAGCACTAAGCGCTGCGTTTCCCCACTGTCAGAGCCGGGGTAACATCATCCCCTCAGTACAGGGATGGAATGGGAAAGCACTAAGCGCTGCGTTTCCCCACTGTCAGAGCCGGGGTAACATCATCCCCTCAGTACAGGGATGGAATGGGAAAGCACTAAGCGCTGCGTTTCCCCACTGTCAGAGCCGGGGTAACATCATCCCCTCAGTACAGGGATGGAATGGGAAAGCACTAAGCGCTGCGTTTTTTCCCACTGTCAGAGCCGGGGTAACATCATCCCCTCAGTACAGGGATGGAATGGGAAAGCACTAAGCGCTGCGTTTCCCCACTGTCAGAGCCGGGGTAACATCATCCCCTCAGTACAGGGATGGAATGGGAAAGCACTAAGCGCTGCGTTTCCCCACTGTCAGAGCCGGGGTAACATCATCCCCTCAGTACAGGGATGGAATGGGAAAGCACTAAGCGCTGCGTTTCCCCACTGTCAGAGCCGGGGTAACATCATCCCCTCAGTACAGGGATGGAATGGGAAAGCACTAAGCGCTGCGTTTCCCCACTGTCAGAGCCGGGGTAACATCATCCCCTCAGTACAGGGATGGAATGGGAAAGCACTAAGCGCTGCGTTTCCCCACTGTCAGAGCCGGGGTAACATCATCCCCTCAGTACAGGGATGGAATGGGAAAGCACTAAGCGCTGCGTTTCCCCACTGTCAGAGCCGGGGTAACATCATCCCCTCAGTACAGGGATGGAATGGGAAAGCACTAAGCGCTGCGTTTCCCCACTGTCAGAGCCGGGGTAACATCATCCCCTCAGTACAGGGATGGAATGGGAAAGCACCAAGCGCTGCGTTTCCCCACTGTCAGAGCCGGGGTAACATCATCCCCTCAGTACAGGGATGGAATGGAAAGCACTAAGCGCTGCGTTTCCCCACTATCAGAGCCGGGGTAACATCATCCCCTCAGTACAGGGATGGAATGGGAAAGCACTAAGCGCTGCGTTTCCCCACTGTCAGAGCCGGGGTAACATCATCCCCTCAGTACAGGGATGGAATGGGAAAGCACTAAGCGCTGCGTTTCCCCACTGTCAGAGCCGGGGTAACATCATCCCCTCAGTACAGGGATGGAATGGGAAAGCACTAAGCGCTGCGTTTCCCCACTGTCAGAGCCGGGGTAACATCATCCCCTCAGTACAGGGATGGAATGGGAAAGCACTAAGCGCTGCGTTTCCCCACTATCAGAGCCGGGGTAACATCATCCCCTCAGTACAGGGATGGAATGGGAAAGCACCAAGCACTGCGTTTCCCCACTATCAGAGCCGGGGTAACATCATCCCCTCAGTACAGGGATGGAATGGGAAAGCACCAAGCGCTGCGTTTCCCCACTGTCAGAGCCGGGGTAACATCATCCCCTCAGTACAGGGATGGAATGGGAAAGCACTAAGCGCTGCGTTTCCCCACTGTCAGAGCCGGGGTAACATCATCCCCTCAGTACAGGGATGGAATGGGAAAGCACTAAGCGCTGCGTTTCCCCACTGTCAGAGCCGGGGTAACATCATCCCCTCAGTACAGGGATGGAATGGGAAAGCACCAAGCGCTGCGTTTCCCCACTGTCAGAGCCGGGGTAACATCATCCCCTCAGTACAGGGATGGAATGGAAAGCACTAAGCGCTGCGTTTCCCCACTATCAGAGCCGGGGTAACATCATCCCCTCAGTACAGGGATGGAATGGGAAAGCACCAAGCGCTGCGTTTCCCCACTGTCAGAGCCGGGGTAACATCATCCCCTCAGTACAGGGATGGAATGGGAAAGCACCAAGCGCTGCGTTTCCCCACTGTCAGAGCCGGGGTAACATCATCCCCTCAGTACAGGGATGGAATGGGAAAGCACTAAGCGCTGCGTTTCCCCACTGTCAGAGCCGGGGTAACATCATCCCCTCAGTACAGGGATGGAATGGGAAAGCACCAAGCGCTGCGTTTCCCCACTGTCAGAGCCGGGGTAACATCATCCCCTCAGTACAGGGATGGAATGGAAAGCACTAAGCGCTGCGTTTCCCCACTATCAGAGCCGGGGTAACATCATCCCCTCAGTACAGGGATGGAATGGGAAAGCACTAAGCGCTGCGTTTCCCCACTGTCAGAGCCGGGGTAACATCATCCCCTCAGTACAGGGATGGAATGGGAAAGCACTAAGCGCTGCGTTTCCCCACTGTCAGAGCCGGGGTAACATCATCCCCTCAGTACAGGGATGGAATGGGAAAGCACTAAGCGCTGCGTTTCCCCACTGTCAGAGCCGGGGTAACATCATCCCCTCAGTACAGGGATGGAATGGGAAAGCACTAAGCGCTGCGTTTCCCCACTGTCAGAGCCGGGGTAACATCATCCCCTCAGTACAGGGATGGAATGGGAAAGCACTAAGCGCTGCGTTTCCCCACTGTCAGAGCCGGGGTAACATCATCCCCTCAGTACAGGGATGGAATGGGAAAGCACTAAGCGCTGCGTTTCCCCACTGTCAGAGCCGGGGTAACATCATCCCCTCAGTACAGGGATGGAATGGGAAAGCACTAAGCGCTGCGTTTCCTCACTGTCAGAGCCGGGGTAACATCATCCCCTCAGTACAGGGATGGAATGGGAAAGCACTAAGCGCTGCGTTTCCCCACTGTCAGAGCCGGGGTAACATCATCCCCTCAGTACAGGGATGGAATGGGAAAGCACTAAGCGCTGCGTTTCCCCACTGTCAGAGCCGGGGTAACATCATCCCCTCAGTACAGGGATGGAATGGGAAAGCACTAAGCGCTGCGTTTCCCCACTGTCAGAGCCGGGGTAACATCATCTCCTCAGTACAGGGATGGAATGGGAAAGCACTAAGCGCTGCGTTTCCCCACTGTCAGAGCCGGGGTAACATCATCCCCTCAGTACAGGGATGGAATGGGAAAGCACTAAGCGCTGCGTTTCCCCACTGTCAGAGCCGGGGTAACATCATCCCCTCAGTACAGGGATGGAATGGGAAAGCACTAAGCGCTGCGTTTCCCCACTGTCAGAGCCGGGGTAACATCATCCCCTCAGTACAGGGATGGAATGGGAAAGCACTAAGCGCTGCGTTTCCCCACTGTCAGAGCCGGGGTAACATCATCCCCTCAGTACAGGGATGGAATGGGAAAGCACTAAGCGCTGCGTTTCCCCACTGTCAGAGCCGGGGTAACATCATCCCCTCAGTACAGGGATGGAATGGGAAAGCACTAAGCGCTGCGTTTCCCCACTGTCAGAGCCGGGGTAACATCATCCCCTCAGTACAGGGATGGAATGGGAAAGCACTAAGCGCTGCGTTTCCCCACTGTCAGAGCCGGGGTAACATCATCCCCTCAGTACAGGGATGGAATGGGAAAGCACTAAGCGCTGCGTTTCCCCACTGTCAGAGCCGGGGTAACATCATCCCCTCAGTACAGGGATGGAATGGGAAAGCACTAAGCGCTGCGTTTCCCCACTGTCAGAGCCGGGGTAACATCATCCCCTCAGTACAGGGATGGAATGGGAAAGCACTAAGCGCTGCGTTTCCCCACTGTCAGAGCCGGGGTAACATCATCCCCTCAGTACAGGGATGGAATGGGAAAGCACTAAGCGCTGCGTTTCCCCACTGTCAGAGCCGGGGTAACATCATCCCCTCAGTACAGGGATGGAATGGGAAAGCACTAAGCGCTGCGTTTCCCCACTGTCAGAGCCGGGGTAACATCATCCCCTCAGTACAGGGATGGAATGGGAAAGCACTAAGCGCTGCATTTCCCCACTGTCAGAGCCGGGGTAACATCATCCCCTCAGTACAGGGATGGAATGGGAAAGCACTAAGCGCTGCGTTTCCCCACTGTCAGAGCCGGGGTAACATCATCTCCTCAGTACAGGGATGGAATGGGAAAGCACTAAGCGCTGTGTTTCCCCACTATCAGAGCCGGGGTAACATCATCCCCTCAGTACAGGGATGGAATGGGAAAGCACTAAGCGCTGCGTTTCCCCACTGTCAGAGCCGGGGTAACATCATCCCCTCAGTACAGGGATGGAATGGGAAAGCACTAAGCGCTGTGTTGTGTTCCGAGGCTTATTTCTCCTCCCCCGTTCTGCACTGTCATCGCGATTCTCCTGGAAAGCAGTGATTGGGCAATCCCAGACCTTCTACCTTCTACCGTACACCATCCAACCCACTGCCAGATAGCTGCAGGGTGAGTGGTGTGTGTGTGTGTGTGTGTGTGTGTGTGTGTGTGTGTGTGTGTGTGTGTGTGTGTGTGTGTGTGTGTGTGTGTGTGTGTGTGTGTGTGTGTGTGTGTGTGTGTGTGTGTGTGTGTGTGTGTCTCTCTCTCTCTCTCTCTGGGAAAAGCAATGCGATCAGGTAAAGCAGGCAGAACATCTAAGTAAAACAGCCAAACTGTGGAGAGGGGAAGCAGGGAGGAGGAGAGGGGAAGCAGGGAGGAGGAGAGGGGAAGCAGGGAGGAGGAGAGGGGAAGCAGGGAGGAGGAGAGGGGAAGCAGGGAGGAGGAGAGGGGCAGGTTACTGTTGCATCCCTGGCTTTCCCCCTACCACTGGGGCCTGGTGGAATGGTAGCAACGCTGTCTTCTATGTTTATGCCACAGGCTCTGATTAGAGCGGGAGAGGAGAGGATGAAGAGGGATCGGTAAGCATAACAGATGACAGGTTAACCCAATAAGGGTTATAAACACAGACGAATAACAGTGGCAGCATTAACTCTTTGTGTGTGTGATACTGTGTGTGTGTGTGATACTGTTTGTGTGTGTGTGTGTGTGTGTGTGTGTGTGTGTGTGTGTGTGTGTGTGTGTGTGTGTGATATTGTGTGTGTGAAACTGTGTGTGATAGTGTGTGTGTGTGTGATACTGTGTGTGTGTGTGTGATATTGTGTGTGTGATATTGTGTGTGTGATACTGTGTGTGTGATACTGTGTGTGTGATATTGTGTGTGTGATACTGTGTGTGTGATACTGTGTGTGTGATACTGTGTGTGTGATATTGTGTGTGTGATATTGTGTGTGTGATACTGTGTGTGTGATACTGTGTGTGTGATATTGTGTGTGTGATACTGTGTATGTGTGATACTGTGTGTGTGATACTGTGTGTGTGATACTGTGTGTGTGATACTGTGTGTGTGATACTGTGTGTGTGATACTGTGTGTGTGATACTGTGTGTGTGATACTGTGTGTGTGGTACTGTGTGTGTGACACTGTGTGTGTGATACTGTGTGTGTGATACTGTGTGTGTGATACTGTGCGCTTCAAGGGGAAGATTCCACCCTGGATTTATGATGCCCAGAGTCATTTAATCATCACTGTCCTCGCTCTCCATTTTCCTCAAAGACGCCTCTTTGTCCCCCTCGGCCATTACCGCCCAAATATGTCACCAACGACACTACGTGCGTGTCAAAGATTTACGGCGGGAAGACCAACCCACTCCTATCTGTGTGTCTCTAAAAGGAGCATTGAGAGGTCCTCTCTCTAAAAGGAGAATGGAGAGGTCCTCTCTCTAAAAGGAGAATGGAGAGGTCCTCTCTCTAAAAGGAGAAAGGAGAGGTCCTCTCTCTAAAAGGAGAATGGAGAGGTCCTCTCTCTAAAAGGAGAACTGAGAGGTCCTCTCTCTAAAAGGAGAAAGGAGAGGTCCTCTCTCTAAAAGAAGAACGGAGAGGTCCTCTCTCTAAAAGGAGCATTGAGAGGTCCTCTCTCTAAAAGGAGCATTGAGAGGTCCTCTCTCTAAAAGGAGAAAGGAGAGGTCCTCTCTCTAAAAGGAGAATGGAGAGGTCCTCTCTCTAAAAGGAGAACTGAGAGGTCCTCTCTCTAAAAGGAGCATTGAGAGGTCCTCTCTCTAAAAGGAGAACTGAGAGGTCCTCTCTCTAAAAGGAGCATTGAGAGGTCCTCTCTCTAAAAGAAGAACGGAGAGGTCCTCTCTCTAAAAGGAGAACTGAGAGGTCCTCTCTCTAAAAGGAGCATTGAGAGGTCCTCTCTCTAAAAGGAGCATTGAGAGGTCCTCTCTCTAAAAGGAGCATTGAGAGGTCCTGCTCATCTCCCTCTCCCCCCAAGCATTCCTAGCTGTGGTGACACCGTGCCAAAGAGGAAGACACGCTATATGTTATGTAATTGCATGACTGGTCAGAGGGTCAAGTCACTAAAAGCCCACAGGGCAGTCTTCAGGGCAGATCCTCAAATGGCCTGTTAGCAGACTCTTTAGAGTGTGAGTGTGTGTTAGAGAGATGGTTATGGATGTGTGTTAGAGAGAAGAGAGATGGTATGAATGTGTGTTAGAGAGAAGAGAGATGGTTATGAATGTGTGACAGTGACTGACAGATGGATGTGGTGGTGAGTCCACATCCCAGAGTACGCAGTCAGGATGTTCCCCTCCTCTCTTCGGTCAGGGCTCAGTGAAGGGTTGAGGATAGTGTGTGTGTATACAGAGGAGCTGTAGGAGGGGAGTTGAGGTAGGGAGAGGGACCCCCGGGGTATGAGTTTATTTAGGTCTGCGATTGATAGCTCGGGGGGGGGGGGCACCCTGCAGCGCTAGGCTCCATCATTAGTGCTGGCTGGCTTAGAGGCATGCTGGTGCAGAGTGTGGGGCTGTGTGTGACTGTGTTGCTGTGTGTGTGTGGCTGTGTGTGACTGTGTGTGACTGTGTGGGTCTGTCTGTGACTGTGTGTGACTGTGTTGCTGTGTGTGACTGTGTGTGGCTGTGTGTGACTGTGTTGCTGTGTGTGTGGTTGTGTGTGTGTGACTGTGTGTGACTGTGTGTGACTTTGTTGCTGTGTGTGTGTGGCTGTGTGTGACTGTGTGACTGTATGTGGCTGTGTGTGTGTGACTGTGTGTGACTGTGTTGCTGTGTGTGGCTGTGTGTGACTATGTGGGGCTGTGTGTGGATTTGTGTGACTATGTGTGCCTGGGTTGCTGTGTGTGTGTGGCTGTGTGTGACTGTGTGTGGCTGTGTGTGACTGTGTTGCTGTGTGTGTGTGTGTGACTGTGTGTGACTGTGTTGCTGTGTGTGTGTGTGTGTGTGTGTGTGTGTGTGTGTGTGTGTGTGTGTGTGTGTGTGTGTGTGTGTGTGTGTGTGTGTGTGTGTGTGTGACTGTGACTGTGTTTATGTGTGTGTGTGACTGTGTGTGACTGTGTTGCTGTGTGTGTGTGTGACTGTGTGTGACTGTGTGTGACTGGGTTGCTGTGTGTGGTTGTGTGACTGTGTGTAACTGGGTTGCTTTGTGTGGTTGTGTGTGTGTGACTGTGTGTGACTCTGTTGATGTGTGTGTGTGGGTGTGTGGGTGTGTGGGTGTGTGTGTGTGTGTGTGTGGCTGTGTGTGTGTGTGTGTGTGTGTGTGTGTGTGTGTGTGTGTGTGTGTGTGTGTGTGTGTGTGGCTGTGTGTGACTGTGTTGCTGTGTGTGACTGTGTTGCTGTGTGTGTGTGGCTGTGTGTGGCTGTGTGTGACTGTGTGTGACTGTGTGTGACTGGGTTGCTGTGTGTGGTTGTGTGTGTGTGACTGTGTGTGACTGGGTTGATGTGTGTGGTTGTGTGTGTGTGACTGTATGTGACTCTGTTGATGTGTGTGTGTGTGTGTGTGTGTGTGTGACTGTGTGTGGCTGTGTGTGTGTGTGTGTGGCTGTGTGTGACTATGTGGAGCTATGTGTGGATTTGTGTGACTGTGTGTGACTGGGTTGCTGTGTGTGTGTGGCTGTGTGTGTGACTGTGTTGCTGTGTGTGTGTGACTGTGTGGCTGTGTGTGTGTGGCTGTGTGTGGCTGTGTGTGATTGTGTGTGGCTTTGTGTGGCTTTGTGTGACTGTGTGTGACTGTGTGTGACTGGGTTGCTGTGTGTGTGTGGCTGTGTGTGACTGTGTGTGACTGTGTGTGTGTGACTGTGTGTGGCTGTGTGTGTGTGACTCTGTGTGACTGTGTTGCTGTGTGTGTGTGGCTGTGTGTGACTGTGTGTGACTGTGTGGGTCTGTCTGTGACTGTGTGTGACTGTGTTGCTGTGTGTGACTGTGTGTGGCTGTGTGTGACTGTGTTGCTGTGTGTGTGGTTGTGTGTGTGTGACTGTGTGTGACTGTGTGTGACTTTGTTGCTGTGTGTGTGTGGCTGTGTGTGACTGTGTGACTGTATGTGGCTGTGTGTGTGTGACTGTGTGTGACTGTGTTGCTGTGTGTGGCTGTGTGTGACTATGTGGGGCTGTGTGTGGATTTGTGTGACTATGTGTGCCTGGGTTGCTGTGTGTGTGTGGCTGTGTGTGACTGTGTGTGGCTGTGTGGGTCTGTCTGTGACTGTGTGTGACTGTGTTGCTGTGTGTGACTGTGTGTGGCTGTGTGTGACTGTGTTGCTGTGTGTGTGGTTGTGTGTGTGTGACTGTGTGTGACTGTGTGTGACTTTGTTGCTGTGTGTGTGTGGCTGTGTGTGACTGTGTGACTGTATGTGGCTGTGTGTGTGTGACTGTGTGTGACTGTGTTGCTGTGTGTGGCTGTGTGTGACTATGTGGGGCTGTGTGTGGATTTGTGTGACTATGTGTGCCTGGGTTGCTGTGTGTGTGTGGCTGTGTGTGACTGTGTGTGGCTGTGTGTGACTGTGTTGCTGTGTGTGTGTGTGTGACTGTGTGTGACTGTGTTGCTGTGTGTGTGTGTGTGTGTGTGTGTGTGTGTGTGTGTGTGTGTGTGTGTGTGTGTGTGTGTGTGTGTGTGTGTGTGACTGTGACTGTGTTTATGTGTGTGTGTGACTGTGTGTGACTGTGTTGCTGTGTGTGTGTGACTGTGTGTGACTGTGTGTGACTGGGTTGCTGTGTGTGGTTGTGTGACTGTGTGTAACTGGGTTGCTTTGTGTGGTTGTGTGTGTGTGACTGTGTGTGACTCTGTTGATGTGTGTGTGTGGGTGTGTGGGTGTGTGGGTGTGTGTGTGTGTGTGTGTGGCTGTGTGTGTGTGTGTGTGTGTGTGTGTGTGTGTGTGTGTGTGTGTGTGTGTGTGTGTGTGTGTGTGTGTGTGTGTGGCTGTGTGTGACTGTGTTGCTGTGTGTGTGTGGCTGTGTGTGGCTGTGTGTGACTGTGTGTGACTGTGTGTGACTGGGTTGCTGTGTGTGGTTGTGTGTGTGTGACTGTGTGTGACTGGGTTGATGTGTGTGGTTGTGTGTGTGTGACTGTATGTGACTCTGTTGATGTGTGTGTGTGTGTATGTGTGTGTGACTGTGTGTGGCTGTGTGTGTGTGTGTGTGGCTGTGTGTGACTATGTGGAGCTATGTGTGGATTTGTGTGACTGTGTGTGACTGGGTTGCTGTGTGTGTGTGGCTGTGTGTGTGACTGTGTTGCTGTGTGTGTGTGACTGTGTGGCTGTGTGTGTGTGGCTGTGTGTGGCTGTGTGTGATTGTGTGTGGCTTTGTGTGGCTTTGTGTGACTGTGTGTGACTGTGTGTGACTGGGTTGCTGTGTGTGTGTGGCTGTGTGTGACTGTGTGTGACTGTGTGTGTGTGACTGTGTGTGGCTGTGTGTGTGTGACTCTGTGTGACTGTGTTGCTGTGTGTGTGTGGCTGTGTGTGACTGTGTGTGACTGTGTGGGTCTGTCTGTGACTGTGTGTGACTGTGTTGCTGTGTGTGACTGTGTGTGGCTGTGTGTGACTGTGTTGCTGTGTGTGTGGTTGTGTGTGTGTGACTGTGTGTGACTGTGTGTGACTTTGTTGCTGTGTGTGTGTGGCTGTGTGTGACTGTGTGACTGTATGTGGCTGTGTGTGACTGTGTGACTGTATGTGGCTGTGTGTGTGTGACTGTGTGTGACTGTGTTGCTGTGTGTGGCTGTGTGTGACTATGTGGGGCTGTGTGTGGATTTGTGTGACTATGTGTGCCTGGGTTGCTGTGTGTGTGTGGCTGTGTGTGACTGTGTGTGGCTGTGTGTGACTGTGTTGCTGTGTGTGTGTGTGTGACTGTGTGTGACTGTGTTGCTGTGTGTGTGTGTGTGTGTGTGTGTGTGTGTGTGTGTGTGTGTGTGTGTGTGTGTGTGTGTGTGTGTGTGTGTGTGTGTGTGTGACTGTGACTGTGTTTATGTGTGTGTGTGACTGTGTGTGACTGTGTTGCTGTGTGTGTGTGACTGTGTGTGACTGTGTGTGACTGGGTTGCTGTGTGTGGTTGTGTGACTGTGTGTAACTGGGTTGCTTTGTGTGGTTGTGTGTGTGTGACTGTGTGTGACTCTGTTGATGTGTGTGTGTGGGTGTGTGGGTGTGTGGGTGTGTGTGTGTGTGTGTGTGGCTGTGTGTGTGTGTGTGTGTGTGTGTGTGTGTGTGTGTGTGTGTGTGTGTGTGTGTGTGTGTGTGTGTGTGTGTGTGTGTGTGTGTGTGTGTGTGTGTGGCTGTGTGTGACTGTGTTGCTGTGTGTGTGTGGCTGTGTGTGGCTGTGTGTGACTGTGTGTGACTGTGTGTGACTGGGTTGCTGTGTGTGGTTGTGTGTGTGTGACTGTGTGTGACTGGGTTGATGTGTGTGGTTGTGTGTGTGTGACTGTATGTGACTCTGTTGATGTGTGTGTGTGTGTATGTGTGTGTGACTGTGTGTGGCTGTGTGTGTGTGTGTGTGGCTGTGTGTGACTATGTGGAGCTATGTGTGGATTTGTGTGACTGTGTGTGACTGGGTTGCTGTGTGTGTGTGGCTGTGTGTGTGACTGTGTTGCTGTGTGTGTGTGACTGTGTGGCTGTGTGTGTGTGGCTGTGTGTGGCTGTGTGTGATTGTGTGTGGCTTTGTGTGGCTTTGTGTGACTGTGTGTGACTGTGTGTGACTGGGTTGCTGTGTGTGTGTGGCTGTGTGTGACTGTGTGTGACTGTGTGTGTGTGACTGTGTGTGGCTGTGTGTGTGTGACTCTGTGTGACTGTGTTGCTGTGTGTGTGTGGCTGTGTGTGACTGTGTGTGACTGTGTGGGTCTGTCTGTGACTGTGTGTGACTGTGTTGCTGTGTGTGACTGTGTGTGGCTGTGTGTGACTGTGTTGCTGTGTGTGTGGTTGTGTGTGTGTGACTGTGTGTGACTGTGTGTGACTTTGTTGCTGTGTGTGTGTGGCTGTGTGTGACTGTGTGACTGTATGTGGCTGTGTGTGTGTGACTGTGTGTGACTGTGTTGCTGTGTGTGGCTGTGTGTGACTATGTGGGGCTGTGTGTGGATTTGTGTGACTATGTGTGCCTGGGTTGCTGTGTGTGTGTGGCTGTGTGTGACTGTGTGTGGCTGTGTGTGACTGTGTTGCTGTGTGTGTGTGTGTGACTGTGTGTGACTGTGTTGCTGTGTGTGTGTGTGTGTGTGTGTGTGTGTGTGTGTGTGTGTGTGTGTGTGTGTGTGTGTGTGTGTGTGTGACTGTGACTGTGTTTATGTGTGTGTGTGACTGTGTGTGACTGTGTTGCTGTGTGTGTGTGACTGTGTGTGACTGTGTGTGACTGGGTTGCTGTGTGTGGTTGTGTGACTGTGTGTAACTGGGTTGCTTTGTGTGGTTGTGTGTGTGTGACTGTGTGTGACTCTGTTGATGTGTGTGTGTGGGTGTGTGGGTGTGTGGGTGTGTGTGTGTGTGTGTGTGGCTGTGTGTGTGTGTGTGTGTGTGTGTGTGTGTGTGTGTGTGTGTGTGTGTGTGTGTGTGTGTGTGTGTGTGTGGCTGTGTGTGACTGTGTTGCTGTGTGTGTGTGGCTGTGTGTGGCTGTGTGTGACTGTGTGTGACTGTGTGTGACTGGGTTGCTGTGTGTGGTTGTGTGTGTGTGACTGTGTGTGACTGGGTTGATGTGTGTGGTTGTGTGTGTGTGACTGTATGTGACTCTGTTGATGTGTGTGTGTGTGTGTGTGTGTGTGTGTGACTGTGTGTGGCTGTGTGTGTGTGTGTGTGGCTGTGTGTGACTATGTGGAGCTATGTGTGGATTTGTGTGACTGTGTGTGACTGGGTTGCTGTGTGTGTGTGGCTGTGTGTGTGACTGTGTTGCTGTGTGTGTGTGACTGTGTGGCTGTGTGTGTGTGGCTGTGTGTGGCTGTGTGTGATTGTGTGTGGCTTTGTGTGGCTTTGTGTGAATGTGTGTGACTGTGTGTGACTGGGTTGCTGTGTGTGTGTGGCTGTGTGTGACTGTGTGTGACTGTGTGTGTGTGACTGTGTGTGGCTGTGTGTGTGTGACTCTGTGTGACTGTGTTGCTGTGTGTGTGTGGCTGTGTGGCTGTGTGTGTGTGTGTGGCTGTGTGTGGCTGTGTGTGACTGTGTGTTGCTTTGTGTGACTGTATGTGACTGTTTGTGGCTGTGTGTAGCTGTGTGTGACTGTGTGTGTGTGGCCACCCCAATAGGACAGCTTTGGGAATCTTGTGGAGTGGTTGGGGGTGGGTTGTTTGTGAAGACCAGCTTCCCTAACCATCACCCTCAGGCCCCTGTCAGTCCTGCTGGGAGAATATTCCAGAATCTTCCCAGATCTGTATCTCCTCCCTCCACTAGTTTCTCAATGGGATTTTATACCATGTCTAGCTTTTCCCTGAGTTCAGTAAACCAGCTTCCCTTCTATGCTGTTTCTGTCCGTTAGTCTTTCTCCATACATTCTCCGTTGTAGTATCAATCTCCGATGCATTAAGTTATCCCAGTGGAATCCTCACAATTATTTATCATTATTGAGAATTATCAGTAATTATGGTAATACGCTTAAATAGCAGCCTCATCTGCTTCTTTAAATGTACCAATATTTGACTTTGTAAAAGCATGAGACGTGGCAATAAATTGCATAAAAAGCTGAGTTCTATTTTTCCGATGCGATGGTGTCACCATTGCCTGATGACTTGATGAGGGGACGACCCCGGCAGGTTTCTCGTGTAGCTAGTTGTCGACGACTGTGTTATTTGTTTCATTGCCTGTCACTCTCCGCCATAATGCAAAAACAGAGCGCTTTTGGAGTGCTGCCAGCCCGATTTCACTCGCTCCTTCCTCTGACCTTTTGAAAAAGCTTATTTCCATCTCTCTCCCACCCTCTATCATCTCTCTCTCTCTCCTTTCATTTTTTCCTCTCAGGTAAAGCAGTGGTTGTAATTTGTCACCTGTTTCCAGAGATGGGAGAAAATGGGCTAGCTCAGCTGTGGAGAGCTGTGACAGATTCTTTCAACTATTATTTTCTCTGTCTCTTAGACTATGACAATGGATTGCAAAATCTCTGTGTGTCTCTCTGTGCCTTGAGTTATATCTATCTACCTGCACTCTAAATGGGAACTGTTTGGATTATATTTTATGTATTCTGTACACATATAAGGCTAAGAGTGGATTGTCTCTTTGAGTCAACCAGCTCTCACAGTCTCACGTCAGAATTAGACGTTCATCCATGTTTCTCAAACGTCAAATTCAGAAGTTATTCCAAACGTCAAATTCGGAAGTTATTCCAAACGTCAAATTCGGAAGTTATTCCAAACGTCAAATTCAGAAGTTATTCCAAACGTCAAATTCAGAAGTTATTCCAAACGTCAAATTCAGAAGTTATTCCAAACGTCAAATTCAGAAGTTATTCCAAACGTCAAATTCAGAAGTTATTCCAAACGTCAAATTCGGAGGTGTTTAAGGTTAAGTTTAGGCATTAAAACCTTTTACTGCAGTGGGCTGAATCAGGGTCACCTACAGCGTTTCTTCCTAGTCTTAAACATATCTATCCTGAAACAAACGTATACACCTCACACACATGGTTATGGGCTTAAAATAAGAAGACACCTGCACCATGTCAGATAAAATGTTGAAATGTATTACATTTTGAGTTTGTATCCCAATATTACACTTTATATACATCACAGAACACTGAAATATAACACAACCGTTTGATATAGAAACACCAGATTTTCAGTGGGTTTTTAATTGTTTATAATTTATAAAATGTTGAAAAATATTAATAACATTCCACCGATGAGGTCACTTGGTCATTTGACTGCAGGAAAGGGAATTGTTTAGGTTAAGGTTAAGTTCAGGTGTTAACTCCCAATTTTTAAGGTTAGACATGAACTCCAAATGTTTAAGGTTTGGGATAGGCTTAAAACAAAAATATAAAAAATAACTTTGTATCACTGGATTCAAACATGCAACCTTTGGAATCAGAGGCAGATGCTGACACCCATCTGCCATCCCGTCCACAACACCCTCTCAAAACCAAAACCTACTTGAAGGTAACAGCGCTCACTGTTGCCCCTAGTGGCCGGTTTCCACATAATCTCCCGACGTCTTCAGACATGAATGGACGTGGAATACTGACTTGTATCACAGGTGACCTGGCAGCTTTGAGTCCACATGATTCCCTGAGAAATTGTAGCGTAGATTATAGCCATGATTACAAAATATACATTGATGAGACTTTTAAGGTTGTTTACTGTTTTCATGATGTCATTTGATAGTGGTCAGTGGAGAACCCAGAGTGACCTCAATTAAACCCCTGGTTCTAAATCAGTAGAAGAAAATGTTTAAGACCCCAGACTCCTCTGCTATAGACTCCTCCTCTGCCATAGAGTTTTAGTGAGAGGCTGGGGGGTAGTGTAATCCATGGAATCTACCCTAACTCAGTCACACAATGATGAGGACCACACAGATGTGCTCTTGTCCCCTGCCTGTGTTTGTGTGTGTGTGTGTGTGTGTGTGTGTGTGTGTGTGTGTGTGTGTGTGTGTGTGTGTGTGTGTGTGTGTGTGTGTGTGTGTGTGTGTGTGTGTGTGTGTGTGTGTGTGTGTGTGTGTGTGTGTGTGTGGGTAGGGATGAACAGGAGCTCATAGATGGGGTATGGTGGATTAACAGAGTCCAATCCCATGTCCTTTGTACAGTGGTGCACGATCCTAAGCTTGTTTCAACACACACACACACACACACACACACACACACACACACACACACACACACACACACACACACACACACACACACACACACACACACACACACACACACACACACACACACACACACACACACACACACACACACACAGAGAGAGAGAAGAGAGATAAATTAAAACTGCAGTTGAACGGTTTATAATAATCATCATAAAGCCTGTGATTATCAGGCATTCATGTCTAAGAAGTTAATCTCATAGGTCAAGTCTGTTTAGCTCCACCGTGCAGCCAGGGTTATATAGAGAGAGAGACAGACAGAGAGAGAGTGCAGAGAGAGAGAGTCATATCCACCTAAAGGGATCGATTACTGATGATTACTGGCCTGGTTTGTAGTGATGTAACGTTCCACACTCCATCGAACAGACCTGATCTCATTATCTCCCGGTGCAGACAGAACATACGATTTGCCCGGGGATTCACTGGTTTTGGCACGTCACCAATTTGGTGGTTTTTGCCACCAAACAAGCTTGCAGCAGTTAGACTGAGCAATGAGGGGAAAGTGATGAATGTAGCAATGAGGGAAAAGTGATGAATGTAGTAATGAGGGAAAGTGATGAATGTAGCAATGAGGGAAAAGTGATGAATGTAGTGATGAGGGAAAAGTGATGAATATGGTGATGAGGGAAAATGTATGAATGTAGTGATGAGGGAAAGTGATGAATGTAGTAATGAGGGAAAAGTGATGAATGTAGCAATGAGGGAAAAGTGATGAATGTAGTAATGAGGGAAAGTGATGAATGTAGCAATGAGGGAAAAGTGATGAATGTAGTGATGAGGGAAAAGTGATGAATATGGTGATGAGGGAAAATTTATGAATGTAGTGATGAGGGAAAGTGATGAATGTAGTAATGAGGGAAAAGTGATGAATGTAGTGATGAGGGAAAAGTGATGAATGTAGTGATGAGGGAAAGTGATGAATGTAGCAATGAGGGAAAAGTGATGAATGTAGTGATGAGGGAAAAGTGATGAATATGGTGATGAGGGAAAAGTGATGAATGTAGTGATGAGGGAAAGTGATGAATGTAGTAATGAGGGAAACGTGATGAATGTAGTGATGAGGGAAAAGTGATGAATGTAGCGATGAGGGAAAAGTGATGAATGTAGTGATGAGGGAAAAGTGATGAATGTAGTGATGAGGGAAAAGTGATGAATGTAGTGATGAGGGAAAAGTGATGAATGTAGTGATGAGGGAAAGTGATGAATGTAGTGATGAGGGAAAAGTGATGAATGTAGTAATGAGGGAAAAGTGATGAATGTAGGGATGAGGGAAAGTGATGAATGTAGCGATGAGGGAAAAGTGATGAATGTAGCGATGAGGGAAAAGTGATGAATGTAGTAATGAGGGAAAAGTGATGAATGTAGTGATGAGGGAAAAGTGATGAATGTAGCGATGAGGGAAAAGTGATGAATGTAGTGTTGAGGGAAAAGTGATGAATGTCGTAATGAGGGAAAAGTGATGAATGTAGGGATGAGGGAAAGTGATGAATGTAGCGATGAGGGAAAAGTGATGAATGTAGCGATGAGGGAAAAGTGATGAATGTAGCAATGAGGGAAAAGTGATGAACGTAGTGATGAGGGAAAAGTGATGAATATGGTGATGAGGGAAAAGTGATGAATGTAGTAATGAAGGAAAAGTGATGGATGTAGCAATGAGGGAAAAGTGATGAATGTAGTAATGAGGGAAAAGTGATGAATGTAGCGATGAGGGAAAAGTGATGAATGTAGCGATGAGGGAAACGTGATGAATGTAGTAATGAGGGAAAAGTGATGAATGTAGTAATGAGGGAAAAGTGATGAATGTAGTAATGAGGGAAAAGTGATGAATGTAGCGATGAGGGAAAAGTGATGAATGTAGTGATGAGGGAAAAGTGATGAATGTAGCGATGAGGGAAAAGTGATGAATGTAGCGATGAGGGAAAAGTGATGAATGTAGCAATGAGGGAAAAGTGATGAATGTAGTGATGAGGGAAAAGTGATGAATGTAGTGATGAGGGAAAAGTGATGTATGTAGCAATGAGGGAAAAGTGACCAAAGGAGTGGTAGCTTAGTTGTGTTTGAAAGGGTTATGGTGGTTGAACTTGATGGTGTCATCACTGGGGTTGGTATTAATGGTTGAACTTGATGGTGTCAGCACTGGGGTTGTTATTAATGGTTGAACCTGATGGTGTCAGCACTGGGGTTGTTATTAATGGTTGAACCTGATGGTGTCAGCACTGGGGTTGGTATTAATGGTTGAACTTGATGGTGTCAGCACTGGGGTTGTTATTAATGGTTGAACTTGATGGTGTCAGCACTGGGGTTGTTATTAATGGTTGAACTTGATGGTGTCAGCACTGGGGTTGGTATTAATGGTTGAACTTGATGGTGTCAGCACTGGGGTTGTTATTAATGGTTGAACTTGATGGTGTCAGCACTGGGGTTGTTATTAATGGTTGAACTTGATGGTGTCAGCCCTGGGGTTGTTATTAATGGTTGAACTTGATGGTGTCAGCACTGGGGTTGGTATTAATAGTTGAACTTGATGGTGTCAGCACTGGGGTTGTTATTAATGGTTGAACTTGATGGTGTCAGCACTGGGGTTGTTATTAATGGTTGAACTTGATGGTGTCAGCACTGGGGTTGTTATTAATGGTTGAACTTGATGGTGTCAGCACTGGGGTTGTTATTAATGGTTGAACTTGATGGTGTCAGCACTGGGGTTGTTATTAATGGTTGAACTTGATGGTGTCAGCACTGGGGTTGTTATTAATGGTTGAACTTGATGGTGTCAGCACTGGGGTTGTTATTAATGGTTGAACTTGATGGTGTCAGCACTGGGGTTGTTATTAATGGTTGAACTTGATGGTGTCAGCACTGGGGTTGTTATTAATGGTTGAACTTGATGGTGTCAGCACTGGGGCTGTTATTAATAGTTGAACTTGATGGTGTCAGCACTGGGGCTGTTATTAATGGTTGAACTTGATGGTGTCAGCACTGGGGTTGTTATTAATGGTTGAACTTGATGGTGTCAGCACTGGGGTTGTTATTAATGGTTGAACTTGATGGTGTCAGCACTGGGGTTGTTATTAATGGTTGAACTTGATGGTGTCAGCACTGGGGCTGTTATTAATGGTTGAACTTGATGGTGTCAGCACTGGGGTTGTTATTAATGGTTGAACTTGATGGTGTCAGCACTGGGGCTGTTATTAATGGTTGAACTTGATGGTGTCAGCCCTGGGGTTGTTATTAATGGTTGAACTTGATGGTGTCAGCACTGGGGTTGTTATTAATGGTTGAACTTGATGGTGTTAGCACTGGGGCTGTTATTAATGGTTGAACTTGATGGTGTCAGCACTGGGGTTGTTATTAATGGTTGAACTTGATGGTGTCAGCACTGGGGCTGTTGTTAATGTTTGAACTTGATGGTGTCAGCACTGGGGTTGTTATTAATGGTTGAACTTGATGGTGTCAGCACTGGGGCTGTTATTAATGGTTGAAATTGATGGTGTCAGCCCTGGGGTTGTTATTAATGGTTGAACTTGATGGTGTCAGCACTGGGGTTGTTATTAATGGTTGAACTTGATGGTGTCAGCACTGGGGCTGTTATTAATGGTTGAACTTGATGGTGTCAGCACTGGGGCTGTTATTAATGGTTGAACTTGATGGTGTCAGCACGGGGGCTGTTATTAATGGTTGAACTTGATGGTGTCAGCACTGGGGCTGTTATTAATGGTTGAACTTGATGGTGTCAGCACTGGGGTTGTTATTAATGGTTGAACTTGATGGTGTCAGCACTGGGGTTGTTATTAATGGTTGAACTTGATGGTGTCAGCACTGGGGTTGTTATTAATGGTTGAACTTGATGGTGTCAGCACTGGGGTTGTTATTAATGGTTGAACTTGATGGTGTCAGCACTGGGGTTGTTATTAATGGTTGATCTTGATGGTGTCAGCCCTGGGGTTGTTATTAATGGTTGAACTTGATGGTGTCAGCACTGGGGTTGTTATTAATGGTTGAACTTGATGGTGTTAGCACTGGGGCTGTTATTAATGGTTGAACTTGATGGTGTCAGCACTGGGGTTGTTATTAATGGTTGAACTTGATGGTGTCAGCACTGGGGCTGTTGTTAATGTTTGAACTTGATGGTGTCAGCACTGGGGTTGTTATTAATGGTTGAACTTGATGGTGTCAGCACTGGGGCTGTTATTAATGGTTGAACTTGATGGTGTCAGCCCTGGGGTTGTTATTAATGGTTGAACTTGATGGTGTCAGCACTGGGGTTGTTATTAATGGTTGAACTTGATGGTGTCAGCACTGGGGCTGTTATTAATGGTTGAACTTGATGGTGTCAGCACTGGGGCTGTTATTAATGGTTGAACTTGATGGTGTCAGCACGGGGGCTGTTATTAATGGTTGAACTTGATGGTGTCAGCCCTGGGGTTGGTATTAATGGTTGAACTTGATGGTGTCAGCACTGGGGCTGTTATTAATGGTTGAACTTGATGGTGTCAGCACTGGGGTTGTTATTAATGGTTGAACTTGATGGTGTCAGCACTGGGGTTGTTATTAATGGTTGAACTTGATGGTGTCAGCACTGGGGTTGTTATTAATGGTTGAACTTGATGGTGTCAGCACTGGGGTTGTTATTAATGGTTGAACTTGATGGTGTCAGCACTGGGGTTGTTATTAATGGTTGATCTTGATGGTGTCAGCACTGGGGTTGTTATTAATGGTTGAACTTGATGGTGTCAGCACTGGGGTTGTTATTAATGGTTGAACTTGATGGTGTCAGCACTGGGGTTGTTATTAATGGTTGAACTTGATGGTGTCAGCACTGGGGTTGTTATTAATGGTTGAACTTGATGGTGTCAGCACTGGGGTTGTTATTAATGGTTGAACTTGATGGTGTCAGCACTGGGGTTGTTATTAATGGTTGAACTTGATGGTGTCAGCACTGGGGTTGTTATTAATGGTTGAACTTGATGGTGTCAGCACTGGGGTTGTTATTAATGGTTGAACTTGATGGTGTCAGCACTGGGGTTGTTATTAATGGTTGAACTTGATGGTGTCAGCACTGGGGTTGTTATTAATGGTTGAACTTGATGGTGTCAGCACTGGGGCTGTTATTAATGGTTGAACTTGATGGTGTCAGCCCTGGGGATGTTATTAATGGTTGAACTTGATGGTGTCAGCACTGGGGTTGTTATTAATGGTTGAACTTGATGGTGTCAGCACTGGGGCTGTTATTAATGGTTGAACTTGATGGTGTCAGCACTGGGGTTGTTATTAATGGTTGAACTTGATGGTGTCAGCACTGGGGTTGTTATTAATGGTTGAACTTGATGGTGTCAGCACTGGGGCTGTTATTAATGGTTGAACTTGATGGTGTCAGCACTGGGGTTGTTATTAATGGTTGAACTTGATGGTGTCAGCACTGGGGTTGGTATTAATGGTTGAACTTGATGGTGTCAGCACTGGGGTTGTTATTAATGGTTGAACTTGATGGTGTCAGAACTGGGGTTGTTATTAATGGTTGAACTTGATGGTGTCAGCACTGGGGTTGGTATTAATGGTTGAACTTGATGGTGTCAGCACTGGGGTTGTTATTAATGGTTGAACTTGATGGTGTCAGCACTGGGGTTGTTATTAATGGTTGAACTTGATGGTGTCAGCACTGGGGTTGTTATTAATGGTTGAACTTGATGGTGTCAGCACTGGGGTTGTTATTAATGGTTGAACTTGATGGTGTCAGCACTGGGGTTGTTATTAATGGTTGAACTTGATGGTGTCAGCACTGGGGTTGTTATTAATGGTTGACAATACAGCACTGTGGCCTCTTTTGTCCTGCGTTGCTTTATTTGCCTACGAGGTCACTGTTTTCCATACTTTAGTCTCGTTCATCTGGCTAGTCAAATGTAAGGGTGGCGGTTTGTTGGCGATTACCCTCAAGGCAACAATGTACAACGTAGGCAGTACAGTAGCTTCTGTTTCATCCTGAATCTAAAACAAGCTGGATCCAAGCTCCACTGCACCTCTCCCCGGGGCTTCTAACAGAATCCTCTCTCTCTCTCTCTCTCTCTCTCTCTCTCTCTCTCTCTCTCTCTCTCTCTCTCTCTCTCTCTCTCTCTCTCTCTCCTCATCCGTGGTCCTGAGCTCTCTGCTGTGTTGTCAATAGGCTTTATCGCCCCCCCCCCCCACCTTACATAAGCGGTTTATTATGAGAGGGGGAATAAAGTGTGCCTGTGTGCAGAATGAACTGTTATGATCCCTGATTTATTAACTGCCTCAGTGGCACTGACACGCCTCGGTACTGCTGCTTGCTGCCTGCTGCCTGCTGCCTGTAGGGAGGGAGGGAGAGAGAGGAGTGAGGTGCTTTCGGGGGGGACTACAACACCACCCTCCCTGCCTGGAAATGAAATCAAACCGCAGCCGCTCTGCCTTGTAAGCCTGAGCTGATGAAGTCTGCTGCCTCGGTGTGTGTGTAGGGAGCGAAAACTGTGTGTGTGTGTGTGGGGGGGGGGGGGGGGGGGGGGGGAGGTGATGGTACCACTCTGTCGACACATTGGCCCGCACTGTCTCGATCAAGGGTGTTGACTGGAGGACTCTACCATAGTACCATCCCATCTCATCAATTACACAGAGAGGATAAACCGTTTCAACCACTAACCCACACATACACGCCCCTCAGTCTCTCCATAGGAATAGCACTGCAGCACTATACACCCAGAGTCCTTTCAGCCTCAAGCACACAGACCCAATCATTATAGTGTCAAATAGAAGAGGAGAGGCTCGGGACAGGGGCAGGAGCGAGGGGGACATTTCAGTCTTTGTGAAAGGAGACAGAGGCTGAGGGGGATTTGAGTCTGCGAGATACACGTTTAGAGAGAGAGGGAAGGAGAGAGAGGAGGAGAGAGGGAGGACGTGTCGGGACTGAAGATGGTGCTGGGCGGCTGCCGACAGAGGAGAGAGCTGATTTGTCTACACGGTCTGCATTTCTTCCTGCTGGTTTACAGGGGGAATAAGGGGGTTTGGGAGGAGAGGAGATGTAGAGAGAGAGAGTTTCTTCCTGCTGGTTTACAGGGGGAATAAGGGGGTTTGGGAGGAGAGGAGATGTAGAGAGAGAGAGTTTCTTCCTGCTGGTTTACAGGGGGAATAAGGGGGTTTGGGAGGAGAGGAGATGTAGAGAGAGAGAGTTTCTTCCTGCTGGTTTACAGGGGGAATAAGGGGGTTGGGAGGAGAGGAGATGTAGAGAGAGTTGAGGAAAGAGAAGCTGTGTGAACTCGTGAAAACAACTATCATCCATATTATCTAGGAACACCACTATAATGTGCTGTGTTTGGCTTGTTGCTAATGATGCTTCCTGGTAATGAGATCATTCATGTATTGATCGATTAGTCTCTATTCTATTCTATTGATCTAACACCAACGTATTATATAGGCCCACATAAGACCTTGTAGGGCTAATATCTGGCTTACTGTATAGTCTAGAGACCTCATACAACATATCCTACGATAATGTCTGCATGCTAATATATGAGTCTCGATGGTAATCCAGTCACTCTTATAGCATCCAATAAACCAACCAGACGCACTGTAAACAGGCTACAGTTGATGAATGGAAATAGATGGCCTATTGATAGACTCTCCTTTTGGCCACGTGGTTATTTGATCTTCCTGTCTGATTTGTGTAGTCTTGTGGGGACGTGTCCGTCCGGGCCTAATTGAATAGGGTGTCTTCATCAAGTCCCCATAATGGCCCTAGGATCCCCGCCGTGCCCCAACAGAGGGAGGACACACACTGTGACCATTCAGGAAGCAGCTCCAGAGTCTAACCCAATAAGAGGAGGATGATGACCGAGGCCCAGTAATCTGCCCCGATAACTCACTCCGCAGACCGACGTCAGGCTGCTTCAGTCCTGATAGCACAGGAGCCCACCGTGAGCCAAGAGTGAGAGTGTGTGTGAGAGAGAG
>NC_052344.1:22712879-22760379 GCF_016432855.1 Salvelinus namaycush | reverse complement strand
ACAATATTATGCAGTCTACGCCCCTTCTGTCTGTCTGTATGTCTCTGTCACAGTCTGACTGTATGTCTGTATGTCTCTGTCACAGTCTTTCTGTCACAGAATTTCTGTCTGTCTGCCACAGTCTGTCAGTCTGTCTCTGTCTGTCCGTAATGTCTGTCCGTATGTCTGTCTGTCTGTCTGTCTGTCTGTCTGTCTGTCTGTCTGTCTGTCTGTCTGTCTGTCTGTCTGTCTGTCTGTCTGTCTGTCTGTCTGTCTGTCTGTCTGTCTGTCTGTCTGTCTGTCTGTCTGTCTGTCTGTCACTGTCTGTCTGTCACTGTCTGTCTGTCCGTCTTTGTCAGTTTGTCTGTCTTTCCTCTTTCTGTTTGTCTGTCTGACCGTCAGTCAGTCTGTCTGTCCATCTGTCCATCCGTCCGTCACAGTCTGTCACAGTCTGTACAGTCTGTTACAGTCTGTTACAGTCTGTCCAACTGCCAGTCTGTCTGTCTTTCTGTCTTTCTGTCTGTCTCTGTCTGTCACTAGGTTAGCCTTATCTCAGGTTCACAGGTGGGAGGCAGACAGAGAGAGAGAGAGAGAGAGACAGACAGAGAGACACAGAGAGAGAGAGAGAGAGAGAGAGAGAGAGAGAGAGAGAGAGAGAGAGAGAGAGAGAGAGAGAGAGAGAGAGAGAGAGAGAGAGAGAGAGAGAGAGAGAGAGAGAGAGAGAGAGAGAGAGAGAGAGAGAGAGTAGACAGAAAGGAGGGAGGGAGACCAATTCCAATTGGCTGTACTGAAACACTTGGAGCCTCTTCCCTTGACAGAGTGTAACCTTGACGATGCCTCTTCACCTGGTTGGCATGGATCGGCTTAGACGCCCCCAGAGGAACCGATCAATATTTCTGTTGCTTGTTTTTGACTTCCCTCTTCTTCCTCCTACTCCTCTTCTCCTCTCTTCTCTGCTTCTTTCTTTCTCTGCCATAAGACGTTATCTGATTTAGCTGGTTTGTTTGTGGCGCACGCCTCACCGTCTCTCCCCGTCTCTCCCCGTCTCTCACCGTCTCTCCCCGTCTCTCACCGTCTCTCACCGTCTCTCCCCGTCTCTCACCGTCTCTCCCCGTCTCTCCCCGTCTCTCACCGTCTCTCCCCGTCTCTCCCCGTCTCTCACCGTCTCTCCCCGTCTCTCACCGTCTCTCCCCGTCTCTCACCGTCTCTCCCCGTCTCTCCCCGTCTCTCCCCGTCTCTCCCCGTCTCTCACCGTCTCTCCCCGTCTCTCCCCGTCTCTCCCCGTCTCTCCCCGTCTCTCACCGTCTCTCCCCGTCTCTCACCGTCTCTCCCCGTCTCTCACCGTCTCTCCCCGTCTCTCCCCGTCTTTCCCCGTCTCTCACCGTCTCTCCCCGTCTCTCCCCGTCTCTCCCCGTCTTTCCCCGTCTCTCACCGTCTCTCACCGTCTCTCACCGTCTCTCCCCGTCTCTCAACGTCTCTCCCCGTCTCTCCCCGTCTCTCCCCGTCTCTCACCGTCTCTCCCCGTCTCTCCCCGTCTCTCACCGTCTCTCACCGTCTCTCCCCGTCTCTCACCGTCTCTCCCCGTCTCTCCCCGTCTCTCACCGTCTCTCACCGTCTCTCCCCGTCTCTCCCCGTCTCTCACCGTCTCTCACCGTCTCTCCCCGTCTCTCACCGTCTCTCCCCGTCTCTCCCCGTCTCTCACCGTCTCTCACCGTCTCTCCCCGTCTCTCCCCGTCTCTCCCCGTCTCTCCCCGTCTCTCACCGTCTCTCCCCGTCTCTCCCCGTCTCTCCCCGTCTCTCACCGTCTCTCCCCGTCTCTCCCCGTCTCTCCCCGTCTCTCCCCGTCTCTCACCGTCTCTCCCCGTCTCTCACCGTCTCTCCCGTCTCTCACCGTCTCTCACCGTCTCTCCCCGTCTCTCCCCGTCTCTCACCGTCTCTCACCGTCTCTCCCCGTCTCTCACCGTCTGTCTCTCACCGTCTCTCCCCGTCTCTCCCCGTCTCTCACCGTCTCTCCCCGTCTCTCCCCGTCTCTCACCGTCTCTCCCCGTCTCTCACCGTCTCTCCCCGTCTCTCCCCGTCTCTCACCGTCTCTCCCCGTCTCTCCCCGTCTCTCCCCGTCTCTCCCCGTCTCTCACCGTCTCTCCCCGTCTCTCCCCGTCTCTCACCGTCTCTCCCCGTCTCTCCCCGTCTCTCACCGTCTCTCCCCGTCTCTCCCCGTCTCTCACCGTCTCTCCCCGTCTCTCCCCGTCTCTCACCGTCTCTCCCCGTCTCTCCCCGTCTCTCCCCGTCTCTCCCCGTCTCTCCCCGTCTCTCACCGTCTCTCCCCGTCTCTCACCGTCTCTCCCCGTCTCTCCCCGTCTCTCCCCGTCTCTCACCGTCTCTCCCCGTCTCTCCCCGTCTCTCACCGTCTCTCCCCGTCTCTCCCCGTCTCTCACCGTCTCTCCCCGTCTCTCCCCGTCTCTCCCGTCTCTCCCCGTCTCTCCCCGTCTCTCCCCGTCTCTCCCCGTCTCTCACCGTCTCTCCCCGTCTCTCCCCGTCTCTCCCCGTCTCTCACCGTCTCTCCCCGTCTCTCACCGTCTCTCCCCGTCTCTCACCGTCTCTCCCCGCAAACCTAATAATGCCTCTAATTTGGGCACAGTTTACGGATGCTAACGCAATTTGTGTTTTTGTTTTTTTCAGTAACAAATATTTTTTTTCTTCATGAAAAAGCATAAATGTCCAATTATTTCTGAAAGTGAAGAGCACATACAGTACACGCACGCACGCATGCACGCACGCACACACACACACACACACACACACACACACACACACACACACACACACACACACACACACACACACACACACACACACACACACACACACACACACACACACACACACACACACACACCTCAGATTGCACAGCATGGTGTTTTTGCCCACATTTCCAGCGAAGCACTGAGTGTGAGAGAGAGTGTGGCACCAAACATGAATTCATTAGCACCCTTTGATGTGCTGCTGCAGTATGTGGTCTGGAGTTACTGTGTGTGTGTGTGTGTGTGTGTGTGTGTGTGTGTGTGTGTGTGTGTGTGTGTGTGTGTGTGTGTGTGTGTGTGTGTGTGTGTGTGTGTGTGTGTGTGTGTGTGTGTGTGTGTGTGTGATTTCTGTGGACAGATCTGGCACTGAGACACACACACACACACACACACTTGCAGAGACACACATATGCACACGCACACACACACACATTGGTACTCAGCAATAAGGAGATAGTTTGGGTGTCCTGTCCAGGGGCTGTACTTATAAATCAACCCACTGGGCAAAAACTGGTTGAATCGATGTTGTTTCCATGTCATTTCAACCCCCCAAACATCTATGTGACGTTGTTGACTCAACGTGGAAAACTGATTGGGTTTGCAAAAAGTCATCAACTTAAGGGAATTTCCAATTTGTTTACTTGACTTTTAACCTAAATCCAATGACATGGTGATTTTTTTATTGATTTCATGTTTAATTCACTTTAGTTGACAACTCAACCAAATGTAAATCAAAACTAGACGATGAACTGACATCTGTGCCCAGTGGGAAGCTGCCTCACGCTACAGAAACAGGAGACAAGCCAAGGCTTCTTACTTACTGTGTAGGAATGTGAAGAAAAGACACAATGTGGATGGAGGTAAAAAATGTGTTTGAATGTTCGGGGCTGTGTGTGTGTGTGTGTGTGTGTGTGTGTGTGTGTGTGTGTGTGTGTGTGTGTGTGTGTGTGTGCGCGTGTGCGTGTGCGTGCGTGTGCGCGTGTGCGCGTGTGTGTGTGTGTGTGTGGGGTTGTATGAAGCAGAACATGGCTAAGCAACTCAGATGTAATTAATGGCGCGTGATGATCAGCAGGCAAATGCAAATAGGAGCTAAACGAGCTTCCCCGATGAGCAGGATAATTGCATGTCACTGACGGTTTCAGGTCACGATCATCATACATTCTTGAAGGCGCCAAAGCCAGCGGGTTATTTCTGTGTTAGTGTGTGTGCGAGAGAGAGAGGGAGGGGGAGGGATAGAGTTTGCATGTGCGGTGTGTGTGTGTGTGTGTGTGTGTGTGTGTGTGTGTGTGTGTGTGTGTGTGTGTGTGAGTGTGAGTGTGTGTGTGTGTGTGTGTGTGTGTGTGTGTGTGTGTGTGTGTGTGTGTGTGTGTGTGTGTGTGTGTGTGTGTGCGTGCGTTTGCACCTGCTACAGAGAACAAGATGATATGTGTACCCATCGACACTACAGGTTCTGTGATATTTCACCTTCAATCCCTCCCTCCCTTCCTCCCTCCCTATTTCTCTATGTTGCTATTTGCAGTTGAATGAAGTTGTTGAGGTATTTCCAGCTGAGCACTTTGTTATCCAGGTACTCTGTCCCCCGCTGGTAAATTAGAGTTGGGAGCTCCCAGCCGCTCCCAGTGTAAGATTAATATTACAGCAGGCCTTTATTTTTAGTCCAAGCAGAGAGCCCAATGCCCGTTCAGTCATGCAGCTCTGCTCCCCTACTGCTTCCTTTGACCACCTACTTCTTTCCCTTTGTCAAGGAGAAATTATTATTCTTTCTTTCTCTATCTCTCTCTCTCTCTCTCTCTCTCTCTCTCTCTCTCTCTCTCTCTCACTTACCCTCTTTCTCACTCTCTCTGAGTGCTCACCCTCACTCACTCACTCTCACTCTCTCTCTCTCTCTGGATCTCACCCTCACACTCTCTATCGCTCTGTCTGAAATGTGTTAACCCATTGGCTGATTGGTTCGTTTCTCTCAGTAATATGAGTGAGTGTGGTCAGATTGCAGCCCAGTCGGTGAGGTTCCATGATTGCTCCTCACCAGGAGATTTTACCTGGAGATACTAAATGGCTGTCTGATCGGAGCTACAGTTGAAGTCGGAAGTTTACATACACCTTAGCCAAATACATTTAAACTCAGTTTTTCACAATTCCTGACATTTAATCCTAGTAAGAAATTCCCTGTCTTAGGTCAGTTAGGATCACCACTTTATTTTAAGAATGTGAAATGTCAGAATAATAGTAGAGAGAATGATTTATTTCAGCTTTTATTTATTTCATCACATTCTCAGAGGGTCAGAAGTTTACATACATTCAATTAGTATTTGGTAGCATTGCCTTTAAATTGTTTAACTTGGGTCAAACGTTTCGGGTAACCTCCCACAAGCTTCCCACAATAAGTTGGGTGAATTTTGGGCCATTCCTTCTGACAGAGCAGGTGTAACGGAGTCAGGTTTGTAGGCCTACTTGCTCGCACACGCTTTTTCAGTTCTGCCCACAAATGTTCTATAGGATTGAGGTCAGGGCTTTGTGATGGCCACTCCAATACCTTGACTTTGTTGTCCTTAAGCCATTGTGCCACAACTTTGGAAGTATGCTTGGGGTCATTGTCCATTTGGAAGACCCATTTGCGACCAAGCTTTAACTTCCTGACTGATGTCTTGAGATGTTTCTTCAATATATCCACATCATTGTCCATCCTCATGATACCATCTATTTTGTGAAGTGCACCAGTCCCTTCTGCAGCAAAGCATCCCCACAACATGATTCTGCCACCCCCGTGCTTCACGGTTGGGATGGTGTTCTTCAACTTGCAAGCCTCCCCCTTTTTCCTCCAAATATAATGATGGTCATTATGCCCAAACAGTTCTATTTTTGTTTATCAGACCAGAGGACATTTCCCCAAAAAGTGTGATCTTTGTCCCCATGTGCAGTTACAAACCGTAGTCTGGCTTTTTTATGGCGGTTTTGGAGCAGTGGCTTCTTCCTTGCTGAGCGGCCTTTCAGGTTATGTCGATATAGGACTCGTTTTACTGTGGATATAGATACTTTTGTACCTGTTTCCTCCAGCATCTTCACAAGGTCCTTTGCTGTTGTTCTGGGATTGATTTGCACTTTTCGCACCAAAGTACGTTCATGTCTAGGATGACGGCTGCGTGGTCCCATGGTGTTTATACTTGCGTACTATTATTTGTACAGATGAACGTGGTACGTTCAGGCGTTTGGAAATTGCTCCGAAGGATGAACCAGACTTGTGGAGGTCTACCATTTTTTATCTGAGGTCTTGGCTGATTTATTTTCATTTTCCCATGATGTCAAGCAAAGAGGCACTGAGTTTGAAGGTAGGCCTTGAAATACATCCACAGGTACACCTCCAATTGACTCAAATGATGTCAATTAGCCTATCAGAAGCTTCTAAAGCCATGACATAATTTTCTGGAATTTTCCTAGCTGTTTAAAGGCACAGTCAATTTAGTGTATGTAAATTTCTGACCCACTGGAATTATGATACAGTGAATTATAAGTGAAATAATCTGTTTGTAAACAATTGTTGGGAAAATTACTTGTGTCATGCACAAAGTAGATGTCCTAACCAACTTGCCAAAACTATAGTTTGTTAACAAGAAATTTGTGGAGTGGTTGAAAAACGAGTTTTAATGACTCCAACCTAAGTGTATGTAAAATTCCGACTTCAACTTTATCTGTCAGTGTGGGAGAAATAATCCCACTGGGCAGAAACAGGTTGAAACAACGTTCAAAACTGGTTGGAATTGGAAAAAGTCATCAACATAAGGACATTTCTTTTTTTTTCATCCAATTTTAACCTAAATGACATGGTGACATTTGTTTTATTGATTTCACATGAATTCACATCAGTTGACAACTCAACCAAATGTAAATCAAAACTAGACGTTGAACTGACATCCGTGCCCAGTGGGGTGGGCTCAGCCTGACTAACACTGACTCATACATGCACATGTGTAGGCAATGTGATACAACAAGATAAGATACAATATTATATGATACAATACATTATTGTCCATTGTCATGGAAATTCATTTTGTTAGCCGAGAGGTACAGGTTTAATTTGATCACGCTGTTGCAGGAAAACTTTCCTGCGTTGTAGGACATTTAAAACGTGCAGTGGAATGATCAAAGCGCCCTCTAGTGGCCTCATTGGTGGAATGTTGTTCATATTTTTAATAGTTTCAATTGCCACATTGGTATAAAGGGATCGGGAGACAGGCGCGGGAGTGCGTAATAGGGTTTTTTATTTACCTAAATTACAGCGTGCCATGTAAAGGCACGGGGACGAAGACCAAACAAACACATATACAAAACACAGGGTTGAAACCCAAACAAAAGAGTGAGGAGCACCTCGAATAAATACACAAGCGCACAATGATACCACACGGGACGAGACCCGTAATCATCTGCACAATACACCCGGCACGAAAGCCAAAACAACACAGCACAGGTATTCACACGACCAACGGACTTTGGAACAATAATCAACCAGACAATGGTGAACAAATTATACAATTACTAATCAGGTGAGAATATGAGGACCAGGTGTGCGTAATGACACAGTTCAGTTCCTAGATGCAGGTGACGTAGACCTCCGAAACTGGTGCACGGAATGAGCAACAGTACCGGAGGGATCCGTGACATTAATCAACATTATATCAAACATTTGATTTTTATATTTTTTTATATTTCAGTCTTCTGTGATGTATATAAAGTGTAATATTTGGATGCAAACTCAAAATGTAATACATTTCAACTCTATATCTGACATGGTGCAGGCGTCTTCTTTCTAAGTCCATAACCATGTGCGTGAGGTGTATAGTTTTGTTTCAAAGTAGATTTTTTGGACTACTAAGAGACCCTGATTTAGCCCACTGCAGTAAAAGGTTAAAAGGGCTTCTCAAGTTTCTATTTTCCACATGACATTTATTGTGACGTCCGTCGTTAGTGGTAGAATGACCGGACCAAGGTGCAGCGTGGTAGGCGTACATTTTCTTTATTAATGTTCCACCAAAAAAACAATAAACAACACAACGAACGTAAAGCTTCGGAGTGCAACACATGTAACAAACAAAGACAAGATCCCTTAACCTAAATGTGGGAAAAAGGGCTCCCTAAGTATGATCTCCAATCAGAGACAACGATAGACAGCTGCCTCTGATTGGGAACCACACTCGGCCAAAAACAAAGAAACAGAAAACATAGAATTTCCCACCCGAGTCACACCCTGACCTAACCAAACATAGAGAATAATAAGGATCTCTAAGGTCAGGGCGTGACATTTATAGACTTGATTTTGTGTGAATGTATTAATAATGCGCATAATAATTCACATTTCTTGTTGCTACAGGATTACTTTCCTGCTGTAACAAACTGGCTCAAATTAAGATCCTACAGTGTCTTCATACAGTGTCTGTGTTTCAAGTTCTCACCCATCTACACACAATACCCCATAATGACAAAGTGAAAACATGTTTAGTAACTTTTGCAAATGTATTGAAAATGAAATACAGATATATCTAATTTACATACGTATTCACAACCCTTACATCAATACTTTGTTGAAGCAACTTTAACAGCGATGATTTTCTCAAGCTCTGTTAAATTAGATGGGGAGTGGCGGTGAACAGCAATCTTCAAGTCTTTCAACAGTTTTTCTGTAGGATTCAAGTCTGGGCTTTGGCTGGGCCACTGAAGGACTTTCACATTCTTGTTCTGAAGCCATTCCAGCACTGTTTTGGCTGTATGCTTGGGGTCATTGTCCTGGTGGAACGTAAATCTATGCCCCAGTCTAAGGTTGTTTGCACAAGGTTCTCATCAATGATTTACCTGTATTTGGCTCCATTCATTGTTCCCTCCATCCTTACCAGTCTCCCAGGCCCTGCCACTGAAAAGCTTCCCCATAGCATGATACTACCACCACCATGCTTCACAGTAGGGATGGTGTTAGACGGGTGATGAGCTGTGCCTGGTTTCTCCAGACATAGCGCTTTGCATTCAGGCCAAAGAGTTACATTTTTGTCTCATCAGACCTCAATCTCTTGCCTTATGGCATGCATGCTGTCATGAGTGGCTTCCGTCTGAACCACTCTCCCATAAAGCCCAGATTGGTGAAGTGCTGTAGAGACTGTTGCACTTCTGTCAGGTTCTCCCATCTTAGCCAAGGATCTCTGTAGTTCTGTCAGCGTGATTATTGGGTTCTTGGTCACCTCCCTGACCAAGGTCTTTCTTGCCCGGTTGCTCAGTTTGGCCGGACAGCCAGCTCTAGGCAGTCTGGGTAGTTCCATATTTTTTCTATTTCCCAATGATGGACACCACTGTGCTCTTGGAAACTTTCAACACACAGCAAAATGTTTATACCCTTCCCCAGATATGTGCCTCATCACGGTTCTATCTCAGAGATCTACAGACAGTTCCTTGGACTGCACGGTATATTTTCTGCTCTGACATGCACTGTCAACTGTGGGACCTTATATAGACAGGTGTGTTTCTTTCTATGTCCAAACAGTTTAATTGGCCACAGGTGGGCTCCAATCAAGTTGTAGTGACATCTCAAGGATGATCAAAGGAAATTGGATGCACCTGAGCTCAATTTAGAGTGTTATAGCAAAAAGGTTTGAATACTCATGTAAATTAGATATGTTCAATACATTTGCATCAAGAAAACATTGTCATTATGGGGTATTGTGTGTTGATGGGTAAGATTGTTTTTATATGCAATCATTATAGAATTCACGCTGTAAAAAAATGTTTTATAAGTCAAGGGGTATGAATACTTTCTGAAGTCCCTGTACATATGTACAATGCTGGAATGGCTTCAGAACAATCATGTGAAAGTCCTTGAGTGGCCCAGCCAAAGCCCAGACTTGAATTCCATTGAAAAACTGTGGAAAGGGGCCTCCTGAGTGGCGCAGCAGTCTAAGGCACTGCATCGCAGTGCTAGAGGCGTCACTACAGACCCGGATTCGATCCTGGGTTGTATCACAACCAGACGTGATCGGGAGTCCCATAGGGTGGCTCACAATTGGCCCAGTAGTTCTGGTTAGGGGAGGGTTTGGCCCGGGGGGCTTTACTTGGCTCATAGCGCTCTAGCGACTTCTTGTGGCGGGCGTCTGCAGGAGGTCGTCAGGTGTTTCCTCCGACACATTGGTGCTGCTGGCTTCCGGATGAAGCGAGCGGGTTATAAGAAGCGCGGTTGGTTCATGTTTCGGAGGGCGCATGACTCAACCTTTGCCTGCCTCCCGTTTCCTCCCGAGAAAACGAATACAACAACAACAAAAATGTGGAAAACCTGAAGATTGCTGTTCAGCGCCACTCCCCATCTCATTTAACAGAGCTTAGACATCTGTAAGGAAGAATGGGAGAAAATACCCACATCCAGATGTACAGTACAACGCTGATGCAGACGACTCAAAGCTATAATTACCACCAAGTTACTGTATACACACTCATTACAGAACACACACAGTCTCACTATCATACAATGAAGAGCTACAATGAAGAGCAGTGAATGTGAGACTTGTTTAGCATCAGGGTAATTAAAGTGTGTGTGTGTGTGTGTGTGTCAGCAGTGTTGTGGAGGCTGACCCTGGATACCACGCAGGTGATCACCTGTTCATAGGGGAGAGCTAATGAGCAGTTGGAAGCACAGGGGACCGCAGTGTTTACAGGAAATGCTCTCCTCATTTCCTCTTGGTGTGTTTAGAATGTGTGTGTACATTGAATATGGATGTGTACCGTGTAGCCTTTGTTTCTATACGTGTAAACATACAGAACATACTCTATATGTATCTCTGTGTGTGCACTGTGTGTGTGTGTGTGTACTGTGTGTGTGTGTGTGCACTGTGTGTGTGTGTGTGTGTGTGTGTACTGTGTGTGTGTATAGGCAAGGAGGAACAGTAGTGTGATATTGCTGAGGCTTGACAAACGACCCAGGGACTGATGAGGCGCTTGTTTCTGCAACCACTAGCACTTCCTCCTAATTACTCCACCTCTGCCCATAAACTCTGTCTGTATGTGTGTGTGTATGCACGCTCCACCTCTACCCATAAACTGTTTGTGTGCGTGTGTGTGTGTGTGTGTGTTGTGTGTTGTGTGTTGTGTGTTGTGTGTGTGCGTGTGCGTGTGCGTGTGCGTGTGCGTGTGTGTTGTGTGTGTGTGTGTGTGTGTGTGTGTGTGTATGTGTTGTGTGTTTGTGTGTATGTGTGTGTGTGTGTGTGTGTGTGTGTGTGTGTGCGTGTGTGTGTGTGCCAGAGTGTTAGAACTATGTCTCCTAGCCATGTCAGCAGGTGGGAAGTTCTATCTGGAGAAAAGAGGGAAAAATCACCAAAGCATGCAAATCACACTCTGAGGGGAGAATCAATTAGGAGTGGAGCAGCCTGGATGTGAGGGATGTGATGGGCTTTGAGGGGTGTGAAGGGGCTGGGCCCATGCAGAGACACAGAGATGGTGTATGACCGTAGATAACCCCCCGGGGTCATGCATTAGCCCTCTGAGAACACACAGTCCTCCACTCATCCCAGCAGGCCTCAATCTCAGACTTTATACCCTCTTTCTCATTCCCTCACTGTCTCGCTTCATGTCTTCTTTCTCTCTCTGAAAGGTTCAGATGGGTTTGGACTTGATCATGTAAAGTTGAAGTCAGAAGTTTACATACACTTAGGTTGGAGTCATTAAAACTCGTTTTTCAACCACTCCAAAAAATTATTGTTAACAAACTATAGTTTTGGCAAGTCGGTTAGGACATCTACATTGTGCATGACACAAGTAATTTTCCCAACATTTGTATAATTCACAATTCTAGTGGGTCAGAAGTTTACATACACTAAATTGACTGTGCCTTTAAACAGCTTGGAAAATTCCAGAAAATGATGTCATGGCTTAAAGAAGCTTCTGATAGATTAATTGACATCATTTGAGTCAATTGGAGGTGTACCTGTGGATGTGTTTCAAGGTCTACCTTCAAACTCAGTGCCTCTTTGCTTGACATCCTGGGAAAATCAAAAGAAATCAGCCAAGACCTCAGAAAAAAATGGTAGACCTCCACAAGTCTGGTTCATCCTTGGGAGCAATTTCCAAACGCCTGAAGGTACCATGTTCATCTGTACAAACAATAGTACGCAAGTATAAACACCATGGGACCACACAGCTTCCATACCGCTCAGGAAGGAGACGCGTTCTGTCTCCTAGAGATGAATGTACTTTGGTGCGAAAAGTGCAAATCAATGCCAGAACAACAGCAAAGGACCTTGTGAAGATGCTGGAGGAAACAGGTACAAAAGTGTCTGTATCCACAGTAAAACAAATCCTATATCGACATAACCTGAAAGGCCGCTCAGCAAGGAAGAAGCCATTGCTCCAAAACCGCCATAAAAAAGCCAGACTATGGTTTGCAACTGCACATGGGGACAAAGATTGTACTTTTTGGAGAAATGTCCTCTGGTCTGATGAAACAAAAATAGAACTGTTTGGCCATAATGACAATCATTATATTTGGAGGAAAAAGAGGGAGGCTTGGAAGCCGAAAAACACCATCCCAACGGTGAAGCACGGGGGTGGCAGCATCATGTTGTGAGGGTGCTTTGCTGCAGGAGAGACTGGTGCACTTCACAAAATAGATGGCATCATCAGGATGGAAATTTATGTGGATATATTGAAGCAACATCTCAAGACATCAGTCAGAAAGTTAAAGCTTGGTCGCAAATGGGTCTTCCAAATGGACAATGACCCCAAGCATACTTCCAAAGTTGTGAAAAAATGGCTTAAGGACAACAAAGTCAAGGTATTGGAGTGGCCATCACAAAGCCCTGACCTCAAACCTATAAAGAATTTGTGGGCAGAACTGAAAAAGCGTGTGCGAGTAAGTAGGCCTGCAAACCTGACTCCGTTACACCTGCTCTGTCAGGAGGAAGGGGCAAAAATTCACCCAACTTATTGTGGGAAGCTTGTGGAAGGCTACCCAAAACGTTTGACCCAAGTTAAACAATTTAAAGGCAATGCTACCAAATACTAATTGAGTGTATGTAAACTTCTGACCCTCTGAGAATGTGATGAAAGAAATTAAAGCTGAAATAAATTATTCTCTCTACTATTATTCTGACATTTCACATTCTTAAAATAAAGTGGTGATCCTAACTGACCTAAAACAAGGAATTTTTACTGGGATTAAATGTCAGGAATTGTGAAAAACTGAGTTTAAATGTATTTGGCTAAGGTGTATGTAAACTTCCGACTGTCTGTCTCTCTTTTTCTCTTCTCTCATTCTTCTACTTGCCTAATTGCCGTTTTATTGGTGCAGTGCTCTGTATGATAAATATGTCTGATACTCTGTATGATAAATATATCTGAAACTCAGTATAATAAATATGTCTGATACTCTGTATGATAAATGTGTATGGAGATTCTTTATGTAGATGCAGGAATGTTGTCTTTTTGTGTTTCCCACCTCATATTTCTCTTCTCTTCTCCAGGTATAGAATGACCTCAATCCCAAAAGAGGCCTGATCACGGATTGGCTGAGAGTACTGGACCGAGCCCCTACTAGACTTCCCTGACACCGCGGACCATGGAGTCCCACCACACCAGGACATGGACTTCCTGTCTTACCCTATGCTGCTTCCTGTTGGCCTTGGCCATCGCTCTCTCGTTGGCTTCCAGGCCCCTCCCCCATGCCCCCGACGGCGTCACTATCATCACCGCCTCCATCGACGCAGCCAAGGAGGAGGACTATAGCACGTTCAGCACCGAGAACCCAGAGTGGAAGTTCAACCACGTGGCCGTGGACGAACGCAACGGCAACGTTTACCTGGGAGCGGTCAACCGCATCTACAAACTGTCCCCCGACCTAAACGTACAGGTGTATCACGAGACTGGCCCCGACGAGGACAACCGCAAGTGCTACCCTCCACGCATTGTGCAGCCCTGCAGCGAGCCGCTGTCCCTCACCAACAACGTCAACAAGATGCTGCTGATGGACTACCGGGAGAACCGCCTATTAGCCTGTGGTAGTCTCTATCAGGGCATCTGTAAACTCCTCCGTCTGGACGACCTGTTCAAGCTGGGAGAGCCCTTCCACAAGAAGGAGCACTATCTGTCCGGGGTCAACGAGAGCGGTTCGGTGTTCGGCGTCATCGTGTCGTACGGGGACTCATCGCCCGACAAGCTGTTTGTGGCCACGGCAGTGGACGGCAAGCCCGAGTATTTCCCTACCATCTCCAGCCGCAAGCTGGCACGCAACTCGGAGGAGGACGGCATGTTCGCCTACGTCTTCCACGACGAGTTCGTGGCATCCATGATCAAGATCCCGTCAGACACGTTCACCATTGTGCCTGACTTCGACATCTACTACGTCTACGGATTTGGCTCGGGTAACTTCGTCTACTTCCTCACGCTGCAGCCGGAGATGGGGAACGGGCCGGCCACCGGCTCCTCCTCCACGGGGCGAGAACAGGTGTACACTTCTAAAATAGTCCGGCTGTGTAAAGACGACACAGCCTTTAACTCGTATGTGGAGGTACCCCTGGGCTGTGTGAAGGGCGGCGTGGAGTACCGGCTCCTACAGGCGGCCTACCTCTCCAAGGCGGGTGCCATATTGGGCCGCTCGCTAGGTGTGGGGCCCGACGATGACGTCCTATTCACCATCTTCTCTAAGGGCCAGAAGCGGCGGCCACGCGAGGCTTCGCAGGAGTCAGCGCTGTGCGTGTTCGCCCTGCGCGAGATCAACGAGCGCATCAAGGAACGACTGCAGTCGTGCTACAAGGGCGAGGGCACGCTGGACCTGGCCTGGCTCAAGGTCAAGGACATCCGCTGCAGCAGCGCTGTGAGTACCAAACACACACACACATACACAGCACTACTAAGCAACTATTTTCACACCTGATCCATCGAATCAAGGTCCTGATGATTGACCTTGTCATTCAACATCAATTTTATTCACCACAAGCCAGTGTGGATAGTATGTTGAATACAGTCTGATTTTCCTTGCGTTACCAATGCTGGAACACAAGAGTAGAGATTCATAAGTGAGCTGTATTCAACTAGAACACTGTGTTAAATCTATTCTACATTCTGACAATGAAACACGTAGTAACAAGAGGTGCATATTTACAGAGTATTTATTTTGTTCTACTAAATGATAGGTGAAGGCTCATCTCCCACACTACACAACAGAACCATAATGAGAGTTTTGTCTCACTCTAAAGGTGTATTAGAGGCGCCATGTTTCTGGGTGGGCTGCTGCACCATTGGATTAATTTGAAGTGTTAACCAGCTCCGGTATCTGTTTCTCTATCCGTCTTAGAGGGTTGGGCAATTCACACTTACAAGTAATGAACATAATTTACCTCACTCCTTTGCGGCATTAGCAATTCAGTAACACATTTAATTTAATCTCTTCAGGTTAAATCTTACATCAGTGTCTCTCAAAGCAGTAGCAGAGCTTCGATGTGACGCAACAGTATTTTGTTTATATTAGCTACCGCTCCTCCTCAGATAAAATGCAGACAAGCTGAAGAAACGAGAAATTGACATTTCACTGAATAGCAGTCACGGCCACATGAATAGCAGTCAGGCAGGGTTATCCACAGCTGCTATGCTGTGCTGAACATTAGCTAGTAAACAAACCCATCCGTGGGTCTTAATGCAGGGGAGCTCGCCTCTCAGTCTAAAGAGCTTCCCTGCTATCTCTACTGTTCTCTATAGTTTCCTGCAGTTACACTATAGGATTGACAAAGGCGCTGCGTAAAGTCACGCAATCTGCAGTTACATTGTGATTAATGCACTGTATAGATGTTTCTGGAAACGGTCTAAAGTGATGGATGACGTTGCGTTGAGGTCTCTTCAAATTCCTCAGACTTTTCTGAGCTTGTTAGTGCTTGTGCGCCTCTCTTTCAGTTCATTTGAGGAGTGTCAAAAGTTGTACGGTCACAAAGAGTAATTCCTTCATTCATTGATCTGTGCTAGTGTATACAAGTCTGTACTGGTCTGACTGTACTGTGATTAAATACAGGAAGTTGTCCCTATCGGTGCAACGACATGTCTAGTCTTAGTCTGGAGGAAGGGCTTCTCCCATTCCCCTCTCTTGCTTTTTACAGTATGATTCCCACATGCCACCCCTCTCTTCCTTTTTACAGTATGATTCCCACATGCACCCCTCTCTTCCTTTTTACAGTATGATTCCCACATGCACCCCTCTCTTCCTTTTTACAGTATGATTCCCACATGCCACCCCTCTCTTCCTTTTTACAGTATGATTCTCACATGTCACCCCTCTCTTGCTTTTTACAGTATGATTCCCACATGCCACCCCTCTCTTCCTTTTTACAGTATGATTCCCACATGCACCCCTCTCTTCCTTTTTACAGTATGATTCCCACATGCACCCCTCTCTTCCTTTTTACAGTATGATTCCCACATGCACCCCTCTCTTCCTTTTTACAGTATGATTCCCACATGCCACCCCTCTCTTCCTTTTTACAGTATGATTCCCACATGCACCCCTCTCTTGCTTTTTACAGTATGATTCCCACATGCCACCCCTCTCTTCCTTTTTACAGTATGATTCCCACATGCACCCCTCTCTTCCTTTTTACAGTATGATTCCCACATGTCACCCCTCTCTTCCTTTTTACAGTATGATTCCCACATGCCACCCCTCTCTTCCTTTTTACAGTATGATTCCCACATGCCACCCCTCTCTTCCTTTTACAGTATGATTCCCACATGCACCCCTCTCTTCCTTTTTACAGTATGATTCCCACATGCCACCCCTCTCTTCCTTTTTACAGTATGATTCCCACATGCACCCCTCTCTTCCTTTTTACAGTATGATTCCCACATGTCACCCCTCTCTTCCTTTTTACAGTATGATTCCCACATGCCACCCCTCTCTTCCTTTTTACAGTATGATTCCCACATGTCACCCCTCTCTTCCTTTTTACAGTATGATTCCCACATGCACCCCTCTCTTCCTTTTTACAGTATGATTCCCACATGCACCCCTCTCTTCCTTTTTACAGTATGATTCCCACATGTCACCCCTCTCTTCCTTTTTACAGTATGATTCCCACATGCCACCCCTCTCTTCCTTTTTACAGTATGATTCCCACATGCCACCCCTCTCTTCCTTTTTACAGTATGATTCCCACATGCACCCCTCTCTTCCTTTTTACAGTATGATTCCCACATGCCACCCCTCTCTTCCTTTTTACAGTATGATTCCCACATGCACCCCTCTCTTGCTTTTTACAGTATGATTCCCACATGCCACCCCTCTCTTCCTTTTTACAGTATGATTCCCACATGCACCCCTCTCTTCCTTTTTACAGTATGATTCCCACATGTCACCCCTCTCTTCCTTTTTACAGTATGATTCCCACATGCCACCCCTCTCTTCCTTTTTACAGTATGATTCCCACATGCCACCCCTCTCTTCCTTTTTACAGTATGATTCCCACATGCACCCCTCTCTTCCTTTTTACAGTATGATTCCCACATGCCACCCCTCTCTTCCTTTTTACAGTATGATTCCCACATGCACCCCTCTCTTCCTTTTTACAGTATGATTCCCACATGTCACCCCTCTCTTCCTTTTTACAGTATGATTCCCACATGCCACCCCTCTCTTCCTTTTTACAGTATGATTCCCACATGTCACCCCTCTCTTCCTTTTTACAGTATGATTCCCACATGCACCCCTCTCTTCCTTTTTACAGTATGATTCCCACATGCACCCCTCTCTTCCTTTTTACAGTATGATTCCCACATGTCACCCCTCTCTTCCTTTTTACAGTATGATTCCCACATGCCACCCCTCTCTTCCTTTTTACAGTATGATTCCCACATGCCACCCCTCTCTTCCTTTTTACAGTATGATTCCCACATGCCACCCCTCTCTTCCTTTTTACAGTATGATTCTCACATGCACCCCTCTCTTCCTTTTTACAGTATGATTCCCACATGCCACCCCTCTCTTCCTTTTTACAGTATGATTCCCACATGCCACCCCTCTCTTCCTTTTTACAGTATGATTCCCACATGCCACCCCTCTCTTCCTTTTTACAGTATGATTCCCACATGCCACCCCTCTCTTCCTTTTTACAGTATGATTCCCACATGCACCCCTCTCTTCCTTTTTACAGTATGATTCCCACATGCCACCCCTCTCTTCCTTTTTACAGTATGATTCTCACATGCACCCCTCTCTTCCTTTTTACAGTATGATTCCCACATGTCACCCCTCTCTTCATTTTTACAGTATGATTCCCACATGCACCCCTCTCTTCCTTTTTACAGTATGATTCCCACATGTCACCCCTCTCTTCCTTTTTACAGTATGATTCCCACATGCCACCCCTCTCTTCCTTTTTACAGTATGATTCCCACATGCACCCCTCTCTTCCTTTTTACAGTATGATTCCCACATGCACCCCTCTCTTCCTTTTTACAGTATGATTCCTACATGCCACCCCTCTCTTCCTTTTTACAGTATGATTCCCACATGCACCCCTCTCTTCCTTTTTACAGTATGATTCCCACATGCCACCCCTCTCTTCCTTTTTACAGTATGATTCCCACATGCCACCCCTCTCTTCCTTTTTACAGTATGATTCCTACATGCCACCCCTCTCTTCCTTTTTACAGTATGATTCCCACATGCCACCCCTCTCTTCCTTTTTACAGTATGATTCCCACATGTCACCCCTCTCTTCCTTTTTACAGTATGATTCCCACATGCACCCCTCTCTTCCTTTTAACAGTATGATTCCCACATGCACCCCTCTCTTCCTTTTTACAGTATGATTCCCACATGCCACCCCTCTCTTCCTTTTTACAGTATGATTCCCACATGCCACCCCTCTCTTCCTTTTTACAGTATGATTCCTACATGCACCCCTCTCTTCCTTTTTACAGTATGATTCCCACATGCACCCCTCTCTTCCTTTTTACAGTATGATTCCCACATGCACCCCTCTCTTCCTTTTACAGTATGATTCCCACATGCCACCCCTCTCTTCCTTTTTACAGTATGATTCCCACATGCCACCCCTCTCTTCCTTTTTACAGTATGATTCCCACATGCACCCCTCTCTTCCTTTTTACAGTATGATTCCCACATGCCACCCCTCTCTTCCTTTTTACAGTATGATTCTCACATGTCACCCCTCTCTTCCTTTTTACAGTATGATTCCCACATGTCACCCCTCTCTTCCTTTTTACAGTATGATTCCCACATGCCACCCCTCTCTTCCTTTTTACAGTATGATTCCCACATGCCACCCCTCTCTTCCTTTTTACAGTATGATTCCCACATGCCACCCCTCTCTTCCTTTTTACAGTATGATTCCCACATGTCACCCCTCTCTTCCTTTTTACAGTATGATTCCCACATGCCACCCTCTCTTCCTTTTTACAGTATGATTCCCACATGCCACCCCTCTCTTCCTTTTTACAGTATGATTCCCACATGCCACCCCTCTCTTCCTTTTTACAGTATGATTCCCACATGTCAACCCTCTCTTCCTTTTTACAGTATGAATCAGAGAGACTATCTCAACTGAAGAACACAGACTTGTATCAGAGGCGTGCTGTGTTCTGCTCCTGATGTTTCCGGTGAGGGATAAATCAGTGGCGGCGTGCGCCATCGTCGGGGTGGGGGGGGGGGGGGGATACGGGTTAGCGGTGAGGAATGGTGCCATTTCAGCACGCGCCACAGTTTGGCGGCTGCGGTATAAATTAGAGGCGGTTGCCGTCACAAAGCCCCAGCCTGGAGATGGATGGTCCTTACTCTCCCCTGGCCGCTCCGTCACTATGGATACTAGGCCCTTTTCCCTTAAAGGCAGGGAGAAGCACTTTGATTATACGGCAAAGAAAAACACCACTAAAACACATGATCTCTGAAGGTTTTGAAATGATTGATAATCAAGGAGGGGGATTGCATAAATGATTGCCTGGATTTACAGGGATATGACTTCAAACACATGTTCATATATAGAGGCAGGCACACACATGCACGCACTCACACATGCATACACAAACCCACACACACACACACACACACACACACACACACACACACACACACACACACACACACACACACACACACACACACACACACACACACACACACACACATACACATACACTCACGTACACGTAAACACACACAAATTAGTAAGTGATTAGAGGTAAATGGCGGGGCGTCTGTGTTGTTCTTGGATCTTTGCACAAAGGGAACATGTTGTATGACAAGATACAGAGATGGGGGATGACACAAGACAGAGAGAGAGAGATAACCTGCTACAGTAGCTGTGTATGTGTGGGGGAGATGTCTCCCTAGTATCACACTGATCATTTTACACAAATCCCGGTTGTTAGTCTCCAATTAATTCCTCGCTCTCTTTTCAATAATGCATGAAGGGGAACGCCGCCCCCCCAGCACGCCACATCTTGAATGTTGCCAGAAATGTAGTTCAAGTCATCATTCGCTCTCTTCCCTCCAAATGCAGCAGCCAAGATAGTCACAGGCTCCAAACACAGGGCTTTAGAGCAGAGAGGAGAGAGACTGCATGGCAGAGAAGCAACAGCAGCTAGTAGCTTTGGGTTTGTGCTCATATAAAAGTCTAATGAGGAACCATAGAACCACAGAGAGAGATCAAGATAAGCCCCCCTCTCTCTCTCTCTCTCCCCCTCTCTCTCTCGCTCTTGCTCTCACTCTCTCTCTCTTTCTCTCTCTCTCCCTCTCTCTCCCTCTCTCTCTCTTTATTTCTCTCCCCCTCTGGTCCTCTCTTCTTTTCAAGCTCTCTTGTCGTATTTTTCACATCATATGTTTTCCCCCCAATTATAGAGTGGATGAACTGCCCCTAGGCTCATTAGAGTAGCTTGGCTGTACAGAGGAGCAGACGATATATGCATGCACACACAGACACACACACGCACGCACGCACGCACGCACGCACGCACGCACGCACGCACGCACGCACGCACACACGCACACACAGAAACACACACAGAAATACACAGAAACACACACAGAAACACAATTATATTAGCTGGCTTGTGAGAGCTTAATTGACTAAAGTGAATTTCAGCCAAAGATAAGCAATTTATCATTAAAAAAAACTATTTAGTAGGTTAAGTTATATATATCTGAAAAAGCATAACATCAGAAGGTATCCCAGATACATGTGGGCTGTTAAATCTGCCGGTGAACTTAGTGTTGGATTAGAATAGTTCCTGTGGGTTGGAACCTGGCAGCATGCAGCTACTTCAAGAACAGAGAAATGGAAGGACTCGGGGGATACGATACAGATATGGAATTACAGAAAAGCTCAGAGGTAGAGGTGAACCACGTTGAACGCTCTGAGGTGATTGGATGTCAGATTACAGGGAGCTACAGTCGATTGGCTGAAGCAGGCGGTAGTTTACTCTCAGTGATGTGATTGGTTTTCCTAGATGGTGTTGCTTGGATTCGTTGCCTTTCGATCAGAACGTATGAATGGAGATGTGAACGTATGCAGAGTTTTTACTCCATCCCTGTGCCAGCAGCAGGTGGTGCAATCAATACGCTTTGTACAAATCTCCCGTTGACATCAACGCTTGATTTCCCCGACCCAGAAGTGCGTAACTCAAGTTAGGATTTGTCCATAACAGCTTCCACATCAATGTCACAGCGACAGACATTTTAGGCTTCAGGACATTTAGAAAGGTTACTATGGTACAGCTTGATTCCCCCCTAGTGAGTCAACAGTGGGCCTATAGCTGTCCAGCCCAGCCGTGGAAATACCTATTAAAGCTTGTGTTGCGAGGTCAGGCCTCAGTTGGTTTCCAGCGGGCACCACTGTACCTCTTGTCGGTAAAGGAGCTGCATCAGGACAAGACAGAGGAGGAGGATGTGTCTCCGCTCGACTGAACCACATAATGCATGCTCAACAGTATCAGTCTGGGCCGGGGCCGGGTCCATAGATCATTGTGAAATGGCATGTGACCTATAGAAGAAAAAGCCTGCTCCTTCATCGACATGTTCACCGTGTCAGCAGGAATAAGAGAGAAAAAAGAAGACGCAGGAAATTCTCTCCTTTCTCTTCACTCCCTCGTTCTCTCTCACCTGTTCTGCTCTAAACATGGCTAGTTGAGTGGTTCTCTCTCTCCTGTTCTGCTCTAAACATGGCTAGTTGAGTGGTTCTCTCTCCTGTTCTGCTCTAAACATGGCTAGTTGAGTGGTTCTCTCTCTCCTGTTCTGCTCTAAACATGGCTAGTTGAGTGGTTCTCTCTCTCCTGTTCTGCTCTAAACATGGCTAGTTGAGTGGTTCTCTCTCCTGTTCTGCTCTAAACATGGCTAGTTGAGTGGTTCTCTCTCACCTGTTCTGCTCTAAACATGGCTAGTTGAGTGGTTCTCTCTCACCTGTTCTGCTCTAAACATGGCTAGTTGAGTGGTTCTCTCTCACCTGTTCTGCTCTAAACATGGCTAGTTGAGTGGTTCTCTCTCCTGTTCTGCTCTAAACATGGCTAGTTGAGTGGTTCTCTCTCACCTGTTCTGCTCTAAACATGGCTAGTTGAGTGGTTCTCTCTCACCTGTTCTGCTCTAAACATGGCTAGTTGAGTGGTTCTCTCTCGCCTGTTCTGCTCTAAACATGGCTAGTTGAGTGGTTCTCTCTCTCCTGTTCTGCTCTAAACATGGCTAGTTGAGTGGTTCTCTCTCACCTGTTCTGCTCTAAACATGGCTAGTTGAGTGGTTCTCTCTCGCCTGTTCTGCTCTAAACATGGCTAGTTGAGTGGTTCTCTCTCTCCTGTTCTGCTCTAAACATGGCTAGTTGAGTGGTTCTCTCTCGCCTGTTCTGCTCTAAACATGGCTAGTTGAGTGGTTCTCTCTCGCCTGTTCTGCTCTAAACATGGCTAGTTGAGTGGTTCTCTCTCTCCTGTTCTGCTCTAAACATGGCTAGTTGAGTGGTTCTCTCTCGCCTGTTCTGCTCTAAACATGGCTAGTTGAGTGGTTCTCTCTCACCTGTTCTGCTCTAAACATGGCTAGTTGAGTGGTTCTCTCTCACCTGTTCTGCTCTAAACATGGCTAGTTGAGTGGTTCTCTCTCACCTGTTCTGCTCTAAACATGGCTAGTTGAGTGGTTCTCTCTCGCCTGTTCTGCTCTAAACATGGCTAGTTGAGTGGTTCTCTCTCACCTGTTCTGCTCTAAACATGGCTAGTTGAGTGGTTCTCTCTCACCTGTTCTGCTCTAAACATGGCTAGTTGAGTGGTTCTCTCTCTCCTGTTCTGCTCTAAACATGGCTAGTTGAGTGGTTCTCTCTCTCCTGTTCTGCTCTAAACATGGCTAGTTGAGTGGTTCTCTCTCTCCTGTTCTGCTCTAAACATGGCTAGTTGAGTGGTTCTCTCTCCTGTTCTGCTCTAAACATGGCTAGTTGAGTGGTTCTCTCTCTCCTGTTCTGCTCTAAACATGGCTAGTTGAGTGGTTCTCTCTCGCCTGTTCTGCTCTAAACATGGCTAGTTGAGTGGTTCTCTCTCGCCTGTTCTGCTCTAAACATGGCTAGTTGAGTGGTTCTCTCTCTCCTGTTCTGCTCTAAACATGGCTAGTTGAGTGGTTCTCTCTCTCCTGTTCTGCTCTAAACATGGCTAGTTGAGTGGTTCTCTCTCGCCTGTTCTGCTCTAAACATGGCTAGTTGAGTGGTTCTCTCTCACCTGTTCTGCTCTAAACATGGCTAGTTGAGTGGTTCTCTCTCGCCTGTTCTGCTCTAAACATGGCTAGTTGAGTGGTTCTCTCTCCTGTTCTGCTCTAAACATGGCTAGTTGAGTGGTTCTCTCTCTCCTGTTCTGCTCTAAACATGGCTAGTTGAGTGGTTCTCTCTCCTGTTCTGCTCTAAACATGGCTAGTTGAGTGGTTCTCTCTCTCCTGTTCTGCTCTAAACATGGCTAGTTGAGTGGTTCTCTCTCTCCTGTTCTGCTCTAAACATGGCTAGTTGAGTGGTTCTCTCTCGCCTGTTCTGCTCTAAACATGGCTAGTTGAGTGGTTCTCTCTCACCTGTTCTGCTCTAAACATGGCTAGTTGAGTGGTTCTCTCTCCCCTGTTCTGCTCTAAACATGGCTAGTTGAGTGGTTCTCTCTCCCTGTTCTGCTCTAAACATGGCTAGTTGAGTGGTTCTCTCTCTCCTGTTCTGCTCTAAACATGGCTAGTTGAGTGGTTCTCTCTCGCCTGTTCTGCTCTAAACATGGCTAGTTGAGTGGTTCTCTCTCGCCTGTTCTGCTCTAAACATGGCTAGTTGAGTGGTTCTCTCTCCCGTTCTGCTCTAAACATGGCTAGTTGAGTGGTTCTCTCTCACCTGTTCTGCTCTAAACATGGCTAGTTGAGTGGTTCTCTCTCCTGTTCTGCTCTAAACATGGCTAGTTGAGTGGTTCTCTCTCCTGTTCTGCTCTAAACATGGCTAGTTGAGTGGTTCTCTCTCCTGTTCTGCATAAACATGGCTAGTTGAGTGGTTCTCTCTCCCTGTTCTGCTCTAAACATGGCTAGTTGAGTGGTTCTCTCTCCTGTTCTGCTCTAAACATGGCTAGTTGAGTGGTTCTCTCTCTCCTGTTCTGCTCTAAACATGGCTAGTTGAGTGGTTCTCTCTCTCCTGTTCTGCTCTAAACATGGCTAGTTGAGTGGTTCTCTCTCTCCTGTTCTGCTCTAAACATGGCTAGTTGAGTGGTTCTCTCTCCTGTTCTGCTCTAAACATGGCTAGTTGAGTGGTTCTCTCTCCTGTTCTGCTCTAAACATGGCTAGTTGAGTGGTTCTCTCTCCTGTTCTGCTCTAAACATGGCTAGTTGAGTGGTTCTCTCTCCCCGTTCTGCTCTAAACATGGCTAGTTGAGTGGTTCTCTCTCTCCTGTTCTGCTCTAAACATGGCTAGTTGAGTGGTTCTCTCTCTCCTGTTCTGCTCTAAACATGGCTAGTTGAGTGGTTCTCTCTCGCCTGTTCTGCTCTAAACATGGCTAGTTGAGTGGTTCTCTCTCTCCTGTTCTGCTCTAAACATGGCTAGTTGAGTGGTTCTCTCTCGCCTGTTCTGCTCTAAACATGGCTAGTTGAGTGGTTCTCTCTCTCCTGTTCTGCTCTAAACATGGCTAGTTGAGTGGTTCTCTCTCTCCTGTTCTGCTCTAAACATGGCTAGTTGAGTGGTTCTCTCTCTCCTGTTCTGCTCTAAACATGGCTAGTTGAGTGGTTCTCTCTCTCCTGTTCTGCTCTAAACATGGCTAGTTGAGTGGTTCTCTCTCCTGTTCTGCTCTAAACATGGCTAGTTGAGTGGTTCTCTCTCCCCTGTTCTGCTCTAAACATGGCTAGTTGAGTGGTTCTCTCTCTCCTGTTCTGCTCTAAACATGGCTAGTTGAGTGGTTCTCTCTCTCCTGTTCTGCTCTAAACATGGCTAGTTGAGTGGTTCTCTCTCCCCTGTTCTGCTCTAAACATGGCTAGTTGAGTGGTTCTCTCTCCCTGTTCTGCTCTAAACATGGCTAGTTGAGTGGTTCTCTCTCTCCTGTTCTGCTCTAAACATGGCTAGTTGAGTGGTTCTCTCTCTCCTGTTCTGCTCTAAACATGGCTAGTTGAGTGGTTCTCTCTCGCCTGTTCTGCTCTAAACATGGCTAGTTGAGTGGTTCTCTCTCGCCTGTTCTGCTCTAAACATGGCTAGTTGAGTGGTTCTCTCTCACCTGTTCTGCTCTAAACATGGCTAGTTGAGTGGTTCTCTCTCTCCTGTTCTGCTCTAAACATGGCTAGTTGAGTGGTTCTCTCTCCTGTTCTGCTCTAAACATGGCTAGTTGAGTGGTTCTCTCTCTCCTGTTCTGCTCTAAACATGGCTAGTTGAGTGGTTCTCTCTCCTGTTCTGCTCTAAACATGGCTAGTTGAGTGGTTCTCTCTCATCCTGTTCTGCTCTAAACATGGCTAGTTGAGTGGTTCTCTCTCACCTGTTCTGCTCTAAACATGGCTAGTTGAGTGGTTCTCTCTCCCTGTTCTGCTCTAAACATGGCTAGTTGAGTGGTTCTCTCTCGCCTGTTCTGGCTCTAAACATGGCTAGTTGAGTGGTTCTCTCTCTCCTGTTTCTGCTCTAAACATGGCTAGTTGAGTGGTTCTCTCTCTCCTGTTCTGCTCTAAACATGGCTAGTTGAGTGGTTCTCTCTCTCCTGTTCTGCTCTAAACATGGCTAGTTGAGTGGTTCTCTCTCTCCTGTTCTGCTCTAACATGGCTAGTTGAGTGGTTCTCTCTCCTGTTCTGCTTCTAAACATGGCTAGTTTGAGTGGTTCTCTCTCGCCTGTTCTGCTCTAAACATGGCTAGTTGAGTGGTTCTCCTCTCGCCTGTTCTGCTCTAAAACATGGCTAGTTGAGTGGTTCTCTCTCACCTGTTCTGCTCTAAACATGGCTAGTTGAGTGGTTCTCTCTCGCCTGTTCTGCTCTAAACATGGCTAGTTGAGTGGTTCTCTCTCTCCTGTTCTGCTCTAAACAAGGCTAGTTGAGTGGTTCTCTCTCTCCTGTTCTGCTCTAAACAAGGCTAGTTGAGTGGTTCTCTTTCTCCTGTTCTGCTCTAAACATGGCTAGTTGAGTGGTTCTCTCTCGCCTGTTCTGCTCTAAACATGGCTAGTTGAGTGGTTCTCTCTCGCCTGTTCTGCTCTAAACATGGCTAGTTGAGTGGTTCTCTCTCTCCTGTTCTGCTCTAAACAAGGCTAGTTGAGTGGTTCTCTTTCTCCTGTTCTGCTCTAAACATGGCTAGTTGAGTGGTTCTCTCTCGCCTGTTCTGCTCTAAACATGGCTAGTTGAGTGGTTCTCTCTCCTGTTCTCCTCTAAACATGGCTAGTTGAGTGGTTCTCTCTCCTGTTCTGCTCTAAACATGGCTAGTTGAGTGGTTCTCTCTCGCCTGTTCTGCTCTAAACATGGCTAGTTGAGTGGTTCTCTCTCGCCTGTTCTGCTCTAAACATGGCTAGTAGAGTGGTTCTCTCTCCTGTTCTGCTCTAAACATGGCTAGTTGAGTGGTTCTCTTTCTTTCTCCTGTTCTGCTCTAAACATGGCTAGTTGAGTGGTTCTCTCTCTCCTGTTCTGCTCTAAACATGGCTAGTTGAGTGGTTCTCTCTCTCCTGTTCTGCTCTAAACATGGCTAGTTGAGTGGTTCTTTCTCGCCTGTTCTGCTCTAAACATGGCTAGTTGAGTGGTTCTCTCTCTCCTGTTCTGCTCTAAACATGGCTAGTTGAGTGGTTCTCTCTCCTGTTCTGCTCTAAACATGGCTAGTTGAGTGGTTCTCTCTCTCCTGTTCTGCTCTAAACATGGCTAGTTGAGTGGTTCTCTCTCTCCTGTTCTGCTCTAAACATGGCTAGTTGAGTGGTTCTCTCACCTGTTCTGCTCTAAACATGGCTAGTTGAGTGGTTCTCTCTCACCTGTTCTGCTCTAAACATGGCTAGTTGAGTGGTTCTCTCTCTCCTGTTCTGCTCTAAACATGGCTAGTTGAGTGGTTCTCTCTCACCTGTTCTGCTCTAAACATGGCTAGTTGAGTGGTTCTCTCTCTCCTGTTCTGCTCTAAACATGGCTAGTTGAGTGGTTCTCTCTCTCCTGTTCTGCTCTAAACATGGCTAGTTGAGTGGTTCTCTCTCTCCTGTTCTGCTCTAAACATGGCTAGTTGAGTGGTTCTCTCTCGCCTGTTCTGCTCTAAACATGGCTAGTTGAGTGGTTCTCTCTCGCCTGTTCTGCTCTAAACATGGCTAGTTGAGTGGTTCTCTCTCGCCTGTTCTGCTCTAAACATGGCTAGTTGAGTGGTTCTCTCTCTCCTGTTCTGCTCTAAACATGGCTAGTTGAGTGGTTCTCTCTCTCCTGTTCTGCTCTAAACATGGCTAGTTGAGTGGTTCTCTCTCCTGTTCTGCTCTAAACATGGCTAGTTGAGTGGTTCTCTCTCGCCTGTTCTGCTCTAAACATGGCTAGTTGAATGGTTCTCTCTCGCCTGTTCTGCTCTAATCATGGCTAGTTGAGTGGTTCTCTCACCTGTTCTGCTCTAAACATGGCTAGTTGAGTGGTTCTCTCACCTGTTCTGCTCTAAACATGGCTAGTTGAGTGGTTCTCTCTCACCTGTTCTGCTCTAAACATGGCTAGTTGAGTGGTTCTCTCACCTGTTCTGCTCTAAACATGGCTAGTTGAGTGGTTCTCTCACCTGTTCTGCTCTAAACATGGCTAGTTGAGTGGTTCTCTCACCTGTTCTGCTCTAAACATGGCTAGTTGAGTGGTTCTCTCACCTGTTCTGCTCTAAACATGGCTAGTTGAGTGGTTCTCTCTCACCTGTTCTGCTCTAAACATGGCTAGTTGAGTGGTTCTCTCACCTGTTCTGCTCTAAACATGGCTAGTTGAGTGGTTCTCTCACCTGTTCTGCTCTAAACATGGCTAGTTGAGTGGTTCTCTCTCGCCTGTTCTGCTCTAAACATGGCTAGTTGAGTGGTTCTCTCTCACCTGTTCTGCTCTAAACATGGCTAGTTGAGTGGTTCTCTCACCTGTTCTGCTCTAAACATGGCTAGTTGAGTGGTTCTCTCACCTGTTCTGCTCTAAACATGGCTAGTTGAGTGGTTCTCTCACCTGTTCTGCTCTAAACATGGCTAGTTGAGTGGTTCTCTCTCTCCTGTTCTGCTCTAAACAAGGCTAGTTGAGTGGTTCTCTCACCACTCTAGGCTTCTTACAGAGAGGAGAGACAAGTTCGCGTGTACACCCCTGTCACATGACTGCGGTCCTCCTCGCCCTCACTCCTCACTTCCTAATGATCATAAATGACATGTCGTTAAGTAGCACGCTAACGGATATTCTTCTACATTTGTCATCCACGCCGACTTCACATTCTGAATTATTTCCAATGAATGAGATGATTCTACTCCGTTGTCAGTCCCTCTATCTCTCCCCCACTTGAAAGCAGCTCGGAAGGCAACAATCATCTGGACTAAGTTCATGTTTGATGTTCTTCTTTTTGATAATGGCTCTTCTTCCTTCCGTCTCTTAATTTGATCAACCTTTGTATATTGTGTCCTGTTCCGGGCTGCCGTCTTTATGAGTTGAGGGGTGATTGGAGTTTAATCAGTGTCGTCTGGTGATTCAGTCCCCTCCACATCCTCTGGATCTGGCTTCATTAAAACACAGCCGTGTTCCAAATGGCACCTTAATCCCTATGTAGTGCACTACTTTTGACCAGAGCCCATAGTGCACTATGTAGGGAAATGGGGTGCCATTCAAGGTGCAGCCGCAGTGGTCTCCGCCTGCCACACACTAATTAAATCTCCATACTTGATACTAGCCCACAAAAGGTCAGACTCCATCACAATACATTATTCTTGGATTAACCAAGTGTCTCTCCACCCAGCCGTTGCCCCCCTCGTTTTCTCGTTGTCTTCCGGCGCCGTTTTTGGATGTCTCAATTTCCACCCGGTTTCCCCTGAAATCAGCGAGTGTCATTTAGTTTAATTTGATTGTGTTCTCTACCCCACACAGATCTGTTGTTCCCCCATTGATTCTGACAGGTGGGATCATACATAAACATGAATTATGGAGAATAGCGCAATATCAAGCCTCTCCTGTCTGTGAGGCAGACAAGCCAACACAACACAGCCAGGTAGAGGCTGCCTCTCCTGTCTGTGAGGCAGACAAGCCAACACAACACAGCCAGGTAGAGACTGCCTCTCCTGTCTGTGAGGCAGACAAGCCAACACAACACAGCCAGGTAGAGGCTGCCTCTCCTGTCTGTGAGGCAGACAAGCCAACACAACACAGCCAGGTAGAGACTGCCTCTCCTGTCTGTGAGGCAGACAAGCCAACACAACACAGCCAGGTAGAGGCTGCCTCTCCTGTCTGTGAGGCAGACAAGCCAACACAACACAGCCAGGTAGAGACTGCCTCTCCTGTCTGTGAGGCAGACAAGCCAACACAACACAGCCAGGTAGAGGCTGCCTCTCCTGTCTGTGAGGCAGACAAGCCAACACAACACAGCCAGGTAGAGACTGCCTCTCCTGTCTGTGAGGCAGACAAGCCAACACAACACAGCCAGGTAGTAGTCTTCTTTGACTTTATAGAGCACAAAGACAAATATTTAATCTTTCTTTAATAGAAAATAAACTTGTGGACGCACCACACCACAACGCAACGCAACGCAACGCAAGCACACACACACACACACACACACACACACACACACACACACACACACACACACACACACACACACACACACACACACACACACACACACACACACACACACACACACACACACACACACACACACACACACACACACACTCCAAAAGTCCCACTATTTTGCCTCCCATAAACCATATTGATCTGCTGAGAGACATGTCTCGGAGAGATGACATCACAGTCAGGCCCTGGCGAGTGTCGTCAGCCCCCCCCCCTCTCTCTCTCTATCTCTCTGTCCCTCTATCTCTCTGTCCCTCTCTCTCTCTGTCCCTCTCTCTGTCTCTCTCTCTCTCTCTCTGTCTCTCTGTCTCTCTCTCTGTCTCTCTCTCTCTCTCTCTCTCTCTCTGTCTCTCTGTGTCTCTATCTCTCTGTCCCTCTCTCTCTCTCTCTGTCTCTCTGTCCCTCTCTCTGTCTCTCTGTCCCTCTCTCTCTCTCTCTCTCTCTCTCTCTCTTTCTCTCTCTCTCTCTCTCTCTGTCTCTCTCTCTCTCTCTGTCTCTCTGTGTCTCTATCTCTCTGTCCCTCTCTGTCTCTCTCTCTCTGTCCCTCTCTCTCTCTCTCTCTCTGTCTCTCTGTCCCTCTCTCTCTCTCTCTCTCTCTCTCTCTCTCTCTCTCTCTCTCTCTCTCTCTCTCTCTCTCTCTCTCTCTCTCTCTCTCTCTCCTTCTCTCTCTGTGTGTTGTTCCCTCTTCAATGCTAATCATTCGGACTGTTTTCGAACACTCCCAAGGGCTCTATAGAAAGGGAGTTAAATCTAGTAGGTGACAGCTATTTCACTCTACATACCTATTCTCTGTCACATAGCCACACACGGACTGTGGAATGCATAATGTGCATCCAAACTGCAGATGGAAACTTCATTCAGAACCCCTGTTTTTAATGCTTTTTACCCAAGCACCCTCGCTAAGTGATTAGAGTCACAGATATGAGCATGGCTCCTTTGGGTCCCCAGGAGAGACTAGAATGAATGGCGTGTCTATTGATAAGAGTGGGATATTTTTCTCCTTATAAGCTCTATTATTCCCTGGAACCAAACACCATGTATAGACCTGAACATTCTGCCATATCAACAAAGGCTCCAGCTGCAGGCTTGATGTATACTACTAGTCTCTCTAGACATCAGTGTGTGTGTGTGTGTGTGTGTGTGTGTGTGTGTGTGTGTGTGTGTGTGTGTGTGTGTGTGTGTGTGTGTGTGTGTGTGTGTGTGTGTGTGTGTGTGTGTGTGTGTGTGTGTGTGTGTGTGTGTACCAACTCCATTACCAACCATTTTAGGTCAAGCTCCTGAGCATATACAGCTCAGACCTGAGATTCTGTCCATTGACTCTGTATGGTTTCATCCCTACTGCTGGGTTTCTCCTGTCCTCTACAGTATATCTGCCCAGTCAGCAGTGTGTGTACAATCCTCTGACAGTAGCAGCGGCAGGGACCTTTGAAGCTTTGAAGGACCCCTGTTCTGACTGGACTCCTTCCAAACACACGCTCTGAGAAGATGATGAACAGGGATGATACTGGAGGGAGAGGATGATGAACAGGGATGATACTGGAGGGAGAGGATGATGAACAGGGATGATACTGGAGGGAGAGGATGATGAACAGGGATGATACTGGAGGGAGAGGATGATGAACAGGGATGATCCTGAAGGGAGAGGATGATGAACAGGGATGATACTGGAGGGAGAGGATGATGAACAGGGATGATACTGGAGGGAGAGGATGATGAACAGGGATGATACTGGAGGGAGAGGATGATGAACAGGGATGATACTGGAGGGAGAGGATGATGAACAGGGATGATCCTGAAGGGAGAGGATGATGAACAGGGATGATACTGGAGGGAGAGGATGATGAACAGGGATGATACTGGAGGGAGAGGATGATGAACAGGGATGACACTGGAGGGAGAGGATGATGAACAGGGATGATCCTGAAGGGAGAGGATGATGAACAGGGATGATACTGGAGGGAGAGGATGATGAACAGGGATGATACTGGAGGGAGAGGGATGATACTGGAGGGAGATGGAGGATATGATGATGAACAGGGATGATACTGGAGGGACAGGGATGTTACTGGAGGGAGATGGAGTAGATGATGATGAACAGGGATGTTACTGGAGGCAGAGGGATGATACTGGAGGGAGAGGGATGATACTGGAGGCAGAGGGATGATACTGGAGGGAGAGGGATGTTACTGGAGGGAGATGGAGTAGATGATGATGAACAGGGATGTTACTGGAGGCAGAGGGATGATACTGGAGGGAGAGGGATGATACTGGAGGCAGAGGGATGATACTGGAGGGAGAGGGATGTTACTGGAGGGAGATGGAGGAGATGATGATGAACAGGGATGTTACTGGAGGCAGAGGGATGATACTGGAGGGAGAGGGATGATACTGGAGGGAGATGGAGGATATGATGATGAACAGGGATGATACTGGAGGGACAGGGATGTTACTGGAGGGAGATGGAGTAGATGATGATGAACAGGGATGTTACTGGAGGCAGAGGGATGATACTGGAGGGAGAGGGATGATACTGGAGGCAGAGGGATGATACTGGAGGGAGAGGGATGTTACTGGAGGGAGATGGAGTAGATGATGATGAACAGGGATGTTACTGGAGGCAGAGGGATGATACTGGAGGGAGAGGGATGATACTGGAGGCAGAGGGATGATACTGGAGGGAGAGGGATGTTACTGGAGGGAGATGGAGGAGATGATGATGAACAGGGATGTTACTGGAGGCAGAGGGATGATACTGGAGGGAGAGGGATGATACTGGAGGGAGATGGAGGAGATTATGATGAACAGGGATGATACTGGAGGCAGAGGGATGATACTGGAGGGAGAGGGATGATACTGGAGGCAGAGGGATGTTACTGGAGGGAGAGGGATGATACTGGAGGCAGAGGGATGATACTGGAGGGAGAGGGATGATACTGGAGGGAGATGGAGGAGATGATGATGAACAGGGATGATACTGGAGGCAGAGGGATGATACTGGAGGCAGAGGGATGATACTGGAGGCAGAGGGATGATACTGGAGGGAGATGGAGGAGATGATGATGAACAGGGATGATACTGGAGGCAGAGGGATGTTACTGGAGGGAGATGGAGGAGATGATGATGAACAGGGATGTTACTGGAGGGAGAGGGATGATACTGGAGGCAGAGGGATGATACTGGAGGGAGAGGGATGATACTGGAGGGAGATGGAGGAGATGATGATGAACAGGGATGATACTGGAGGGAGAGGGATGATACTGGAGGCAGAGGGATGATACTGGAGGGAGAGGGATGATACTGGAGGCAGAGGGATGATACTGGAGGGAGATGGAGGAAAAAGAGGAGCGGATAATGAACAGGGATGATACTGGAGGGAGAGGGATGATACTGGAGGCAGAGGGATGATACTGGAGGGAGATAGAGGAGATGAAGGAGAGGATGATGAACAGGGATGATACTGGAGGGAGAGGGAGGAGATGATAATGAACAGGGATGATGCTGGAGGCAGAGGGATGATACTGGAGGGAGATGGAGGAGATGGAGGAGAGGATAATGAACAGGGATGATACTGGAGGGAGAGGGATGATACTGGAGGCAGAGGGATGATACTGGAGGGAGATGGAGGAGAGGATGATAAACAGGGATGATGCTGGAGGGAGAGGGATGATACGGAGGAGAGCAGGAGGAGAGCGGGAAGAGGACTGAGGGAGATAGAGAGGAGGAGGATGAGAGACAGAGCGGGAGAGAGGGAGAGTGCCAGTTGAAGTGACGCTTGACTGAGCAGAGAGAAACATGTGGCGTAGTAGTGGATGGAGACGGAGCGGAGAAATGAAAAGCTTCCAAACAGAGAAAATGAAAGATAGAGAAGGAGTCAGCTGGCCAGTGTTTGTAGCGGAGGGAGGGAAGCGCAGAGGGAACGGCGGTGGGCGACGTTAGCGTGCAATCCTGCGCTCTGTCATGCGCGGCGAGCGGGACGAAGGGTTGCCATGGATCAGCGCTCAGACAGACTGCACATTGCCTCCCCATCACCAAGCTCTCTGCATGGGGCTGCAACTGTACAGACAACACTGTGGAGGGAAATAACAGTCTCAAGTTCAAATCCACGTCGGCAGTCAAAAATAGATTCAAAAATAGATTCCTGTCTCAATGGGACTCACTTGGCAGCCAAGTAGAGATTCAAATCAAATCAAATCAAATGGTATTAGTCACATGCGCCGAATACAACAGGCGTAGACCTTACAGTGAAATCCTTACTTACGAGCCCCTAAACAACAAAGCAATTTCCAAAAAAACAGATATGAATAAGAGATAAAAGTAACAAGTAATTAAAGAGCAGCAGTCAAATAACAATAGCGAGGCTATATACAGGGGGGTACCGGTGCAGAGTCAATGTGCGGGGGCACCGGTTAGTTGAGGTAGTATGTACATGTAGGGAGAGTTATTAAAGTCTCCTGAGGGGGAATAGGTTTTGTCGTGCCCTCTTCACGACTGTCTTGGTGTGCTTGGACCATGATAGTTTGTTGGTAATGTGGACACCAAGGAACTTGAAGCTCTCAACCTGCTCCACTACAGCCCCGTCGATGAGAATGGGGGCGTGCTCGGTCCTCTTTTTCCTGTAGTCCACAATCATCTCCTTAGTCTTGATCACGTTGAGGGAGAGGTTGTTGTCCTGGCACCACACGGCCAGGTCTCTGACCACCTCCCTATAGGCTGTCTTGTCGTTGCCGATGATCAGGCCTACCTCTGTTGTGTCATCGGCAAATTTAATGATGGTGTTGGGGTCGTGCCTGGCCGTGCAGCCATGAGTGAACAGGGAGTACAGGAGAGGACTGAGCACACACCCCTGAGGGGCCCCTGTGTTGAGGATCAGCATGGCGGATGTGTTGTTACCTAACCTTACCACCTGGGGGCGGCCTGTCAGGAAGTCCAGAATCCAGTTGCAGAGGGAGGTGTTTAGTCCCAGGGTCCTTGGCTTATTGATGAGCTTTGAGGGCACTATGGTGTTGAACGCTGAGCTGTAGTCAGTGAATAGCATTCTGACATAGGTGTTCCTGTCTCAATGGGACTCACCTAGTTAAAGGACAGATAAATACCATAGAATAAGTTCACGGTGCTATGTGTTGTAGCTGTCCCACGCTGTTATGATTGCATAATGAATGTGAATGCGTAGGCAGTAATGCAAGGTTGTTGTGCCCAGCATTCAATTTGACAGGCAGGCTATTTCACACAGTGGTAACATTGTACATAATTATGTGTTGTGAAGTTCATGGAAATACAGGTTTGCCGGTTGCACTGACCAATTATTAGACTACCCACCTATATTTGTTGTGTTGTTTTTATAGACGTACAGAGAAGTGGAAAATAAGTGATGCTTCATGGCTCTGCAGTGGTGGAGTGGTGTTGTGGGGAAACACGTCTACCAGTATAATGAGTGTCATTAACTTCCTGAACCAGCGAACCATAGGACTCCTCTTTGTGACACTGCAGGCCCAGATTAGGCCCAACATCAGAGAGCGTTGAACAGTGGATCTCATTCAGTCCCTTTAATCGCATTGTGCCACCATCTCTCTCTCTCTCTCTCTCTCTCTCTCTCTCTCTCTCTTCGGAGTGCATGCTGGGAGTGAGTCGTCAAGCAGGAGTGATTGTGAGAGCGACTGGATTTCTTTTCACTCTATTGGGTTTTGGTATGTAAATATATATATATTGATTAGTTTAGTTGGTTTAAGGGTATTTTTTCTAAATATTACTAAGAAAGTATAGGGGTGGTGGGATAGTTTGAGGTTGTTTTTTTTGTCGCGAGTGCACAACCAGCGGGTGGGGCGGGTTGAAATGGCCACTCGTGGAGGTTTGGAGTATGAAAAACTTAGTCGAAGGCATGGAGTGAAAATTCCAGCCGCGGCCGGCTGTTCAGTAGAAGAATGTAGTCTTGCGGTTGGTGCTATCATTGGGTATGATAGCATCAAATCAGCCTCAAGGATGAATAGCGCTGTAGTGATATTCTTAGATTCTATTGAAAAGGTGAATAAAATAGTCGAGACGGGTGTGGTGTTGCGGGAGACACAGACGCAGGTATTTCCGCTTATGAATCCGGCGAAAAAAGTGATACTTTCTAACGTGCCACCTTTTGTTAGAGATGAAGTGCTGGAGCGAGAGTTAGCGCGTCATGGTCAAATCGTATCTACAATAAAGAAGGTTCTTTTTGGATGCAAATCTCCGTTGCTGAAACATGTCGTGTCTCATAGGAGGCAAGTGCATATGATCTTAAAAAAGGACGTAGATGAACTGAATTTAGCGTTCAGTTTTAAGATTGATGGATTTGATTATGTATTTTACGCTTCGACTGAATCAATGAAATGTTTTGGTTGTGGAAGAGAGGGGCATTTGGTGCGCAGTTGTCCCGAGAATGAGCGCGCTGAGACCGGTAGTAGTTATAGTGCTGGTGCAAATAACGCACCACCGCGAAGGGATGAAAATGCTAAGGGTGCAGGGGAAGGGAGAAGGTGGGCAGATGTGGTTGGAAAAGTAGGAGAAGAAGGCATTGTGGATAAGGTGGAAATTGTGGTAGATCAGAAAAAAGAGGGAGGGGAAATAGGTGGTGAGATTGCGACTGCCGTCGCTGAGGTGGTGCTGGAGAATGAAATTGGAGGGCAAGAGGAGGTCGAAATAATGGAAAAAGAAGCAGATGTTTTCAAAATACCGAGGAGTAAAAGGAAGAATGTAAGGGGGGGTGAAGGGTCTAGTTCTAAGAGAAAGGTAGAGAGTGATAAATCAGTTGAAGATGAACAAGTGGTAGAGATGGTGGATTTTTCTTCTGGGGAGGATAGCGAGAGTGAGTCATCTGACGCGTCACAACAGTATAGCGAGACAAATGGGTTGGAAGGGAGATATGGAATTGAGAAGATACGTCAATTTCTGAAGGTGACAAAAGGGAAGAAATATATGCAGGATTACAATGTAACTGATTTTTTCCCTGAAAGTGAATTGTTTATTGAATCAGCAAAGTTTCTGATGTCAAAAATTACAGGAGGAGGGTTGAAAAGCCCTGAAATTGCTAGACTCAAGAAAGTGGTCACGAGAGTGATAAGTGATGTAAATTCGAAAGAAAATGAAAGAGTTTAGTTGCAGTTTTAACTCTGTAAAGAGATGGGGTGGCTGTATCATCTTCTGTATATTTTTTTCATCCATGAGTAGTTTTAAGATTTCTTCTTTAAACGTAAATGGGGGAAGAGATGGTAAAAAAAGAGCCATGGTGTATGAGTTAATTAGGGGAAAGGGAAGTGACATAATTTTTCTACAAGAAACGCATAGTAATTTGGAAAATGAAGTTATGTGGCAACAGGAGTGGGGGGGGACAGTGGTGTGTAGTCATAAAAACTCAAAAAGTGGGGGTGTGGCTATTTTGTTCTCAAAAGGGTTTTTGCCTTTGTCTTATGAGGTTGAGGAGATAGTTGAGGGGAGGTTATTAAAAGTCAGAGCAAGGTATGAAAACATCACTATGTGTATGATAAATGTATATGCCCCAGTGGTGACAGTTGAGAGGGTATGTTTTTTAGAGACATTATCAAATACCATTGAGAAATGTAATAAAGAGGATTATTTATTTATTGCTGGGGATTTCAACTGCACAGTCAGCGATTTAGATAGAAATCACCAAGAACCTCATATAGCTTCAAGGAATTTTTTAAAACGCCTCATTGTAACACATGAACTGTGTGATATTTGGCGGAGTCAACATGGAGGCACAAGGCAGTACACCTGGGCGCATGTGAGAGAGAACACCATCTCTATGGCTAGGTTAGATAGGTTTTATTGTTTTGAGCATCAATCTCAGGTCTGTAAATCAAGTGTGATAACCCCAGTGGGATTTTCGGATCATTGTTTAATAACAGAGGTGGTGTTCATTAATGATGTAAAACCCAAAAGTGCATACTGGCATTTTAATATAACTTTATTGAGTGATGCTCACTTCAGGAAATGTTTCAGTTTTTTGTGGGAGAGGTGGAGGTCTAAAAAGGACAGTTTTGTATCCCTTCAACAGTGGTGGGATATAGGGAAAATCCAGATTCAACAATTCTGTAATCAATACACGAGGAATGTCACCAAGGATATCACCAGATCAATGAAAGCCTTAGAGTTTGAAATAGTGGAACTCATGACGTTGGTTGAGACCACAGGAGATCGAGGCCATACTCAGGCCCTCAAGAGGAGAAAAGCTGCATTGGCAGACCTGCTGGGTATCAGAGCACAGGGGGCATTGGTGAGAAGTAAGTTTCAGGGAATATCTGAAATGGATGCCTCATCCAAGTTTTTCTTTGGTTTAGAGAAAAAGAATGGACAAAGAAAAATTATTCATTGTCTCAAATCAGCTGTTGGACAAGAGCTCACTAGCCCGAGTGAAATTAGAAAGAGGGCAGTAGAGTTCTATGCTGAGCTCTATAAGTGTGAGTACAAAGAGGATAAAACAGTGACACAGCAGTTCTTTGATGGGCTCCCAACGGTGGCTGCAGAAGCGCAGGTTGAGCTGGAGCAACCATTGTCTTTGCAGGAGTTATACACTGCATTAAAAGGCATGGAAAATGGAAGGGCACCAGGCATTGATGGGCTTCCCGTTGACTTTTTTAAGTCTTTTTGGGCTATGTTGGGAGAGGATTGGCTAGAAGTGGTTAATGATAGTTTAACCGGAGGGTTACTACCAATGAGCTGCAGAAGGGCTGTCCTCACCCTATTGCCCAAAAAGGGTGACCCTAGGGAGGTGAAGAACTGGAGGCCGGTGGCTTTATTGTGCACTGATTATAAGATCCTGTCAAAGGCTTTGTCCAACAGGCTGAGGGAGGTGATGGGGCAAATTATACATACGGACCAGTCCTACTGTGTTCCTGGCAGGCAGATAGGGGATAACATTTCTCTGATTCGTGATTTTTTGGACGTCTCTAAGGCTATTGGGTTGGATGCTGGTCTAATTTCAATTGATCAGGAAAAGGCATTTGACCGAGTTGAACATAAATATTTATGGCACACGCTTGAGGCGTTTGGGTTCAGCTCGGTTTTTATTGCCATGATAAAGGTGATATATGGTGACATTGAAAGTGTATTGAAAGTTAACGGTGGTTTGAGTGCTCCTTTTAAAGTGTGTAGAGGTATTAGGCAGGGATGTTCTTTGTCAGGGATGTTGTATGCCATTGCTATAGAGCCACTACTAAATAGCATTAGAAGTCGCATTGAAGGGGTGTACCTTTCAGAGGATATTCCTCCTATTCGTCTCTCAGCTTATGCTGATGATGTAGTTGTTTTAGTGAAAAATCAAGCGGAGGTGGATAGTTTGAGTCTAATGGTTGATCGTTTTAGGGGAATATCCTCTGCAAAGGTAAATTGGGAAAAGAGTTGTGCTTTACAGATTGGAAAATGGGCTGGAGGGATCATGGCTTTGCCAGGGGGGCTAGAATGGTGTAAGGGAGGTTTTAAGTATCTTGGAGTGTACCTAGGAGATGAGGGGACTATGGAAAAAAATTGGAGTGGGGTGGTTGAAATGGTGGAAGGGAGGATGAGGAGATGGCGTTGGTTATTATCTCGTATGTCATATAGGGGGCGCACTATTATAGTTAATAATGTGATTGCCTCTGCACTGTGGCATCGGTTGTCAGTTTTAGAACCACCATCTGGCCTTCTGGCTAAGATACAGGCAATTATTGTGGATTTTTTTTGGGATAAATATCATTGGGTTCCACAAAGTGTTTTATATTTATCAAAAGAGGAGGGGGGACAAGGTCTTGTACATCTTGCTAGTAGAGCTGCTGCTTTCCGGTTTCAGTTTATTCAAAGGTTGCTTTATGGACCGGAAAAGGTGGTGTGGAGAGGGGTGGCAGGTCTTGTATTACAGAGGGTTGGAGGATTAGGATTAAAGAAGGCTTTATTTCTGGTTGATAGTAGACAGATTTCTAGGGAGGGAGTACCTCCGTTTTACAGAGGTCTTCTCAGAGTGTGGAGCATAATGAAGGTGTCCAGACGAACTTCAGCGGAGTCAGTGCATTGGTTGTTGGAGGAACCTCTGGTGTATGGGGCAAGACTGGATTGTACAACTGCAGCTGTTCCACATTTCTCCAAGATTTTGGTGAAGGGCAAAATCATCACCTTAAAACAGTTAATGGCCAGGGCTGGGCCCGCCTTAATGGATGGAAGACGGTTGGCTGAACATTTGGGGGTGAGGTCGGAAAGGATTGTCGAACAAATGCTGGGAAGCTGCAGGAAGGCTCTGTCAGAGGAAGAGTGGGGAATGCTTAATAGCCACGAGAAGAAGGTACAAGATGAAGACGTCTCATTTCCAAGACTAGGGATTACACCAAATATCCCAGAGTCAGAGAGAAAGGGTTTATTGTTGGATTTGAGAGGGTTGGAGGAGGTGGGTTTGGATGAGGTGAATGGGAAGGACTTGTATAGGGGGTGTGTCAAGGTGTTAAATAAAGATAAATTGAAAGATAGAAAAGACACTCCATGGAGGGTAAAATTGGGAATTGATGACAAAGTAAAGCCAGCATGGAGAGCACTGTACAAACCACCGTTACAAAAGGGTACTGGTGATATGCAATGGAGGGTTTTACATGGCATTATTGCAGTTAATGCTTTTGTATCTGTCATTAACTCAGATGTTAGAGATGGATGTCCTTTTTGTAATATAAGAGAAACCATTTTTCACTGTTTTATGGAGTGTGAGAGGATAAAACCTCTATTGGAAATACTGGAGTCTTTGTTTAGAGCTGTAGGTGAGTTTTTTAATAACAATGTTTTTATTTTGGGGTTTCAATATAGTAAGCAACAGAAAAGAAAATGTCAACTGTTAAATTTTATTTTGGGACAAGCTAAGATGTCAATTTTTTTGAGTAGGAAACATAAGATAGACACGGGATATGAGAAGGATATAAGATGTGTTTTTAAAGGATTAGTGAAAGCAAGAATAAAAGTGGATTTTGAGTTCTTCTCAGCTGTAAAAGATCTCCCATTATTTGAGGAGAAGTGGGCATATGAAGGAGTGCTTTGTTTTGTAGAGGAGGGGAAATTATTTTTTGTTGAGGAAATAAGTTGAATGTATATGTTCTTTTGTATTTTTATTTTATTTATTTTGAGTAGGAATTACATTTATTGTTTCATTTCTGAAAAGGCAGTGTGTCATTATTTATGTTAATAATTGAGTAGAAAATAAAGGTTTTATAAAAACTCAAAACTCTCTCTCTCTCTCTCTCTCTCCCTCTCTCTCTCTCTCTCTCTCTCTCTCTCTCTCTCTCTCACTCTCTCTCTCTCTCTCTCTCTCTCTCTCTCTCTCTCTCTCTAGTCTGTGTCTACTGAGCCGTATGCCCAGTCCAGAAGAGAGCTCTCTTTGTACTGTAGCTGGCTGGCAGACAGAGAAATAGAGATAGAGAGAGAGAGAAAAGGAGGGACAGCGAGAGGTCTGAGTGACCTGATTCCGTACTCTGTTTTTGGCCGTCGTTCAGATGCAGCAGAGCCTCATCTCTCATCCAGAGGCTTTTAGGAGGGGAGCCGGTGTCCTCCCCTGTGTCCTCACTCCACCCAGGGACTCTCCGTGTGAAATTGACCATAATGCGGAAGGAATCGTGTACCTGCAGAGGGAGGGAGCGTTAGACATGGAGTGAGAGAGGGAGGGGGCTGGGAGGAGGAGAGAGGGGACTGTAGGCAGAGAGAGAAAGAGATATGGAGGATGTGGGGGGGAGTAAAGAGAGTAGGGGGGAGAGAATGAGAGTAAAAATAGTTTGATAGAGAAAGGAGAGAGAGAGACAGACAGACAGGCAGATGGGGGCTGTTTTGAGGACTGGATATTATTTGAGTCTGGGTGACTGAGATGGGTGTCAAATGTCATGTTTTGTGCGGGCGTAATGAAAATGTGTCTGCTTCCTGAAAGGATGACAGACAGCAAGTATATTTCATTAAATTGCGTCGCTGCTCGGTGTGATTGGCATGTTAGGACGCTTCTCCAGAAATATCACGGCAGGTGTCAATAACTGGAGACGAGAACACACGTCTCGTTCTCTGTACATGCATGAGTGTTTGTCATGCACACACACACTCACACACACACATGCACACACACTTCTCTCAAAAGTACCCACGTTACACCCTCCGAGGTATCAATCTGAAATTGGAGAAAAATGAAAGAAATGTTCGCCACACATCTTGTTGTTGGTCAGACGAACCATTCCCTCTCCCTCCTCACATCTCCCTCCGCCCCTCCCGACTTTCTCATTTCTCATTTCCTCTCTCATAGGGCGGTTAACCCCTGACCCCTGGGTGATGAGGCTCCTTTGTAACCGCCGGTAACAATGATGAAAATCAAGTCAAGGGGCAGTAGCCAGCAGAAGATTTCTCTTCTTCTCTCATTTTTTCCTCTTTCTATCAGAGGAGTAAGCAGCAGGAGGGCTATAGATGGAGGGGTCCACTGCTCTACCAACTAAAGCTCCAGATATAAGGGTGTCTGGGGATGGTGTGTTTATGTGCCCATGTGTGTGTGCCCTGAGCTATCGTCACGACGACAACGCCGGGCCAGGCTCTCTGTCTTGTGATGATGCATGGGCCGGCGGTAGAGAGGACAGCAGACAGGCCTGCAGAAAGACTAACGCTGCAGAAGGCTAGATGTGTCACATGGGATGATGCTGGAGAGACGAAGCAGGTACGGGGAGTAAAACATTTAATATAGAACAGACATGAAACGAGACAGTAACAGCGTCAGCAAACAGGTAACACAGACAAAAAACTATTAATGCAGCAGCGGGAACAGAGCAAGGGAACTGACAAATATAGGGGAGGTAATAAACAGATGATGAGTGAGTCCAGGTGAGTCCAATATCGCTGATGCGCGGACGAGGGGAGGCAGGTGTGTCCACCGTAATAGATGATAGGAGTGAGTGATGCAGGGCAGACTGGCGCCCTCAAGTGCAAGAGGAGGGAAGAGCGGGAGTTGACGTGACAGTACCCCCCCCCCCCCCCCCCCCCCCGGGGCACCTCCCGGCGGCAAACCGGCCGAGACATGGGCGCTGAGCAAGCCGGTTGGGTCGTGGGAGCCCAACGATCTGGCAGGAGCGTGAGGCATGGAAGCCCGACAATCCGGCTGAGGCAAGATGCTTGTAGATCCCGCTGCAGCGAGGGAGACGTGATGCAGGGCAACCTGGCGCCCTCGAGCACCAGGGGGGAAGAGCGGGAACAGATGTGACACTACCCACCCCTTCTAGGGGTGCCACCCGGCGTCCCACCTAGGCGATCCGGTCGAGAGATGGGCACTGGGCGAACCGACAGGAGTGTGGGAGCCTGGCGAGCCTAACATCCGGTTGAGGCAAGACGCCTGACGCCTGTCGAGGGAGCCCGACAATCCAGCGGAGCGTGACGTGGGATGGAAACCTGCCAAGCCAACCGAGGCAACGCCCCGGAATCCACCCCGACGTCACCAACAAAACAAAAAACAAAAAAAACTTCTGGACCGGCTGGACGAATAAGAACTGACGATCCGGCTGAGGCCCGACGTGGGATATGCGCCATCTAAGCCAACCGGGGCAAGGAAACTTCTCGAGCCAGCTAGGGCGTGGAAGCCCAACAAGCAGGCTAGGCACCCCCGGTTCCAATGGTTTGTTTACATGCAGAAGCTTACTGTTACCGACTTTGGTTTATAATGTAGTTTTTCTCGTGTCTAATCTTTCATTAAGCAAAGAGAGACGCCAGTGTTTCTGATGTATTAGATGGACCTAGACACAACCCTGGCTGAGATGGAAGGTTTGAATCGGCATAATGGTATGCCAGAAATGTGTATAATATATGATAACAGGTGATGATTTATAACCTGACCAGGTGATGATTTATAATCTGACCTCAGGACCTTTAATCACGGGAAGGAGAACAACATCTCCAACTGTAGTATCAACTGTCGTGCTTTTATTCTCACAATAACCCAGCGCACTGCCTCCATATTGTCACGATCGTCGTAAGAAGCGGACCAAAGCGCAGCGTGGTTTGAATACATTCTTCAATATTTAATGAAGAACACTTAAACAAACTTACAAAACAAAACGAATAAGACGAATGTGACCGCTATATAAACAATGTGCTAACATGCAACATAACATAGACAATAACCCACCACCCACAATACAAAACAGGCTACCTAAATATGGTTCCCAATCAGAGACAACGCAAAACACCTGTCTCTGATTGAGAACCATATCAGGCCAAACACATATAAATATACAAACCAGACATACAACATAGAATGCCCACACAGATCACACCCTGACCAACCAAAACATAAAACATACAAAGCAAACTCTGGTCAGGGCGTGACACATATTAACCAAATGGGACTGTCCAGCCCAAAGCCCACTGTTCCAATCTGTCCATACAGATGGAATAAGGCCTATTGTCTAGCGTCGTTATTCTGGTATCAGAAGCCGTACAGCATTCTCTTTTCTTATGACAGGTGGACATTCCCCAGACTGCATGTCGTCCATTTTCCAACCCACCATTCTATCTGCATATAATAGTCATTTGGTGGTTGCTTATATTTTTCCTGTTTCACACATGAACAAGTGGGAATTCATACACGTGTGAATTGGAACTGTGTTTTTTGGCATAGCCGACTCTCCCCGAGACACCCTTGGAGAATGGGGTCACGGCCAGTCATTATCAATGGCGACCCTGGAGCAATTAGGTTTAACTGCCTTGCTCAAGGGCACATTTTTCACTTTGTCAGTGCAGGGATTCAAACTATTGACCTTTTGATTACTGGCTCAATGCTCTAACCACTGGGCTACCTGACACATATGGCTGGGCTACCTGACACATATGGCTGGGTTACCTGACACATATGGCTGGGTTACCTGACACATATGGCTGGGTTACCTGACACATATGGCTGGGTTACCTGACACATATGGCTGGGCTACCTGACACATATGGCTGGGCTACCTGACACATATGGCTGGGTTACCTGACACATATGGCTGGGCTACCTGACACATATGGCTGGGCTACCTGACACATATGGCTGGGTTACCTGACACATATGGCTGGGCTACCTGGCACATATGGCTGGGTTACCTGGCACATATGGCTGGGCTGCCTGACACATATGGCTGGGCTACCTGACATATGGCTGGGCTACCTGGCACATATGGCTGGGTTACCTGACACATGGCTGGGTTACCTGACACATATGGCTGGGTTACCTGACACATATGACTGGGTTACCTGACACATATGGCTGGGTTACCTGACACATATGGCTGGGTTACCTGACACATATGGCTGGGCTACCTGACACATATGGCTGGGTTACCTGACACATATGGCTGGGTTACCTGACACATATGGCTGGGCTACCTGACACATATGGCTGGGCTACCTGACACATATGGCTGGGCTACCTGACACATATGGCTGGGCTACCTGACACATATGGCTGGGCTACCTGACACATATGGCTGGGTTACCTGACACATATGGCTGGGCTACCTGACACATATGGCTGGGCTACCTGACACATATGGCTGGGTTACCTGACACATATGGCTGGGCTACCTGACACATATGGCTGGGCTACCTGACACATATGGCTGGGCTACCTGACACATATGGCTGGGCTACCTGACACATATGGCTGGGCTACCTGACACATATGGCTGGGTTACCTGACACATATGGCTGGGTTACCTGACACATATGGCTGGGTTACCTGACACATATGGCTGGGTTACCTGACACATATGGCTGGGTTACCTGACACATATGGCTGGGTTACCTGACACATATGACTGGGTTACCTGACACATATGGCTGGGCTACCTGACACATATGGCTGGGCTACCTGACACATATGGCTGGGTTACCTGACACATATGGCTGGGCTACCTGACACATATGACTGGGTTACCTGACACATATGGCTGGGCTACCTGACACATATGGCTGGGCTACCTGACACATATGGCAATTACAAAAGCACAGTAGCATGTCCAATTGCAAGGCATAAGAGCTGCATAACAGATGAAAAACGAGGTGAGCGTTTCTTGTTTTTCCGATGATTTCTCCCCCCTAGAGGTGCAACACTGATTTGGCGTGGCGGTGTGAAAATAAGGAAGGCTCATTTTGTTTTGTTCTCCGATTCACTTTGAATATCTGTTTCTGTTGTTGGCATCTCTTGGCTTTACACTGGTGGTGTTGTGGGGGGATCTGCCTGGGATCTGCCTGTCAGACTAGCCGCTGGCAATATTACATAGGACTACTGTAACTTGACTGCAGTCTTCATCTCTCTCTCCCTCTCCCTTTCCCTGTCTATCTCTTTACATCTCTCTCTATCTCCCCCTCTCCTCTCTCTCTCACACACTCTCTCTCTTTCCCTCACTCCCTCCCTCTCTCTCTACCTCTCCCTCACTCCCTCTCTACATGTCCAGAAGGTCAGTCTCAGACAGTCTAAATAACACTGTGTCACTGAGACTAAACCCAGACAGTCTAAAAGGCCATTATGAACCTCTCTCCCTTCACATTCATGTCTTCTGACTCGGGAGATGAATTTCTCTGTGTTTTCTACTGGTCTTTACAACTGTTGAAACTGTTGTTTCTGGTCTTGGAGGAGATGCAGTGCTTGCAGGTTTTTACTCCAACCCAGCTGTAACACATGGAAAACAATGTTAGTGCAGATGAGGGATGATAATAGTGTTGATGAATCAGGTGTGTTATTGCAGGGCTGGAGCCAAACCCACACTTTTGTCTCTATAAATCCCCCCCCCTCCTACTTGCACGGACTTTGATAGCTACTTTATTGAGGGAAAATGTGCTCACTATGACTGAGATATGTGGTTGTCTCACCAAGCTATCTGAAGATAAATGCACTAACTGTAAGTCTCTCTCACTGAACATCTACCATAGTCTTCTTCAGAATACACACTCTTCTTCAACAAGAAATAAGAAACAGTTGATCTCAAAAAAAGTCCAATAATGACTCTCTCCCTCCCCTCTCTCTCTCTCCCTCCCTCCAGCTCTTAACCATCGACGACAACTTCTGTGGCCTGGATATGAACGCTCCGCTGGGGGTGTCAGAGATGGTTCAGGGCATCCCTCTCTTCTCTGACTCCACCGACAAGATGACCTCGGTCATCGCCTATGTCTACAAGAACCACTCTCTGGCCTTCGTGGGCACCAAGAGCGGGCGCATCAAGAAGGTAGGCGGGCGGCCATTGATCCTATTACACTTCCCAGTGGTCTCCCACAAGGGATTGTGGAGGGCTACTAGGAGATACGAGGAGATTGATTTTCCACAAACGTACTGAGTCGGCTGGTTTCTCTTCAGGAGGGAGAGGTGGAGGAGGGGCAGTGTGTGTGTGTGTGTGTGTGTGTGTGTGTGTGTGTGTGTGTGTGTGTCAGAGAGAGAGCACCTCGAGACCCCCTCAGGGGTTTTACTAATAGAGGCCTTTCTGGTGTTTCTGGACGTCCCTCCTGATCCATGGTCCTGTATAATACACGCTATACCATGACAATCTACTGTT